>NC_081763.1:21028971-21328971 GCF_963082965.1 Carassius carassius | reverse complement strand
CTTACTCTGTAGGCAGCGAGATGGCTAGCTATCCAGCTGCATTTCCACTGAGATCTCAAACAAAACCAGCCAAGCGCACCTGATACAGAAAATGAGCAGCCAGCTTGAATCTCCCCCGCTATGTTTCTGTTGTCACTCCAGTAACATAACGGTGTTATAATTTAGTGTACTAAAGTGTTTGATCTTAGCTATAGCAGGTTAACAGGTTCATTAGGGTCATTAGCCAAAACTGGCATTTAGCAAAAACATTCATGTTAAAGTTAAGGCGATTTCAAGATATAGTGTTTAAACTCATACATATAGTTTTGAGGTAGGTGCTATATAGATTTGAGATGTAGGGTGGTCCAAAATCTTTGTCTGGATTGGTTTGTTACCTGAAAAATCTCCAAAAAGAGCAGCTAGTACTGTGTGTGTTAGGGATTGCTGTTGTCATGAGAAATTTGAGAGGTTTTTCTGTCATGTTTTTGTGCACACTTGACATTTCTTGTGAGCTGCACTTGAAAAGGCTGTGAACATGATGGTGCACTTTGGATGCTAGCCAGAATTGAATGTTGTGTTACTTTGTGTGGGTTGCTCTCATCTTAAAATGGCAGATCTGTAAAGAAGTGCTATTGTTCTACAGATTTATAGAGAAAAATCAAACCACATCTAAACATAAGCCAAAAAAAATACTTGCTCTGCTTTCACTGAGGAAAATCGAATAATGGAGGAGCATTCCTACATCACGCATCTCCTCCTGGACTACACAGACAAAACTTCTCTATTATTTATAGATCAGAGAGCTTTGTACATGTTGTGCATTTGAATGTTTCCAGGCATGCTCTGAGACAAAGAAATAGTGTTACATCAAATACTTTTAATCCACTACCATTCAAAAAATTTTGGGTTGGAGGCTACATTTATTTGATCAAAAATACAGAAAGCAGTAAAATTGTGAATATATTATTACAACTTAAAACAACAGATTTTTATTTGAATATATTTTGAAGTGTAATTTATTCCTGTAATGATAAAGCAGAATTTTCAGCAGCCATTGTTCCAGTCTTCAGCGTTAAAATGATCCTTCATTCAATCATTCTGATATGCTTATTTTCTGCTCAAGAAACATTTCTTATTTTTATAAATGGTGAAAGCATTTTTGTGGAAACTGTAATACTTTTTTCAGATTTCTACGATGAAAGGAAAGTTCAAGAGAACTGCATTTATTTGAAGTAGAAATCTTTTGTAGAATTGTCTTTTCTTCGACTTTTAATAATTGTAATTCATCCTTGCTGAATACAAGTTATTTCTTTAAAAAAAAAAAAAAATTTGAATAGTAATGTGTTTTCTGACCACTTCATTTAATTCACTCGCTTGATGAGAGAACTTTCTTTATTGGACTGTCCCTTTAAGCCAGGTAATAAAAGGATATTGCTGTTGGCCAATACTGACACATAAAAGTGTGCTTGATTACAAAATAACCATTGACAGATTCCCACTTACACTCTGCAAGAATACAGCAGCCGTGATTCGGCATCACTATGTGTTTGAATCAATACCTGGCTGCATATTCAGAGCAGAGTCACTGGCTTTTTAATAATAAGCCCACTGTAAGCAATATGGACACATTGGTGGGTGTATTTTAGCTCTTAACATCCCAGATATTGGATTTTAGCTGTATTTAAGCTTCGATGCAACTTTGTGTACTCAGCAATAATGCATGAAACACTTGAGGCACGGGGGGATCAGCAGTACTGCAGCATGACAGTATCAGTCCGTCATGTTAACCTTAAACATCGGTAAAGAGCTAAGTCTGCAAATTGGCCCTGCTATGATTTTCAACAGTAAATCAAAACATCATCTGTAATTATTAGTCATACTCTTTTAAATCAACTGCATTAAAGTGAAGCTTCACTTCAATTGTATTTATTTCAAAGAAAATGTGTATCTGTAATATAAATAATTCACAAATCATGCTTACTGTAATTTAATCAGTCACATAAAATCAAATCACTTCACTGTCACTACACCATGGACACAGAGTAATGGTGAGTGAAAAGATAATAGCAATTTCTTATCTGCTTTCATCAGTGAAATACATATGAGTAAATGTGATGTATGGAGTTCTCTTTCTAACATTCGTTCGGTATCTCACTATGGGACCGCCTCAGGCGTGGCCGATCGCAGAAGCACCAATAACACCACGTCTGCCAACCATGGCAGACCAATCGCTGCAGCGATAAGGGAGTCCTGCTCCATGTATATAAACCGCAGCTACCGATACTAGTTTATCGATGGAGCCGCAAGGTAACGTACCAAACGCAATATATTCTTAACGTTTGCGGACGTGCGATATGACAGTTGCGTCTGACTATGTATGAACTAGCTGTTTTAAATACAGTATTGCGCATACGCCCTTCATCCCTGGATTTTAACCACGATAGACAGAGGATACAGACTTCAATTCGCTGTAAAACCTCCTGTGTTCAATGGAGTGGTGATTTCAGTAGCCCAAGGGGAAGCAGCTCAGGTTTTAGAGGAAGAAATATCCTCTTTAATGAGAAGAGGAGTGATAAGAATGATTCCAATGGAGGAAAGCCAGATGGGCTTCTACTCCCGTTATTTTGTGATTCCCAAACGAGGGGGAGGTCTCCGTCCCATTTTAGATTTACGGGTCCTCAACAAACACCTCAGAAAATACAAATTCAAAATGCTTTCGCTCAGAACTTTGTGTCAAAGTATTCGTCAAGGGGATTGGTTCACCTCAGTGGACACCCAGGACGCATATTTTCACATAGATATGTTCAAGCAGAGAGCGATACACACACACTAGTGACGCATCTGGAGAGATTAGGTTTCAAGATAAACCAAACAAAAATTTGTCTAATTCTTTACAGGAAATAGTCTACTTGGGTCTCAGGTTGAATTCAGTGAGGTTTCGAGCGTTCCTATCAGAAGAGCGCATCAAAACATTTCTCAACTGCCTCTCCCTCTTTCAACGAGAGAGTTTAGTCTCTTTCCGAATGTGTCTTCGACTAAGGTTAAGGTTTATCTGTCGGCTATCTCGGCATGTCATGTGGGTATTAACTCGGGTACTATTGGCCAGCACCCTCTCGTCTGTCGGTTTATGAGAGGTGCATGTCGGTTACACCCAGTATCGAAGCCGCTGGTCCCGCCCTGGGACCTGTCCGTGGTTCTGAACGCGCTCTCAAAAGCCCCTTTTGAACCCACTGATAAAATTGCCTTGAAGCTACTAGCTTTAAAGACCGCTCTGTTGCTCGCTCTCACTACAGCAAAAAGGGTGAGTGAACTACATGCTTTATCAGTTCACTCCTCATGTATGATGTTCGCTCTGGGTGTTCAAAAAGTCACTTTTAGAACTAACCCTGCATTCGTATCCAAAGTGTTTGATCACGAGGGGGCAGTTCAATCAGTGAACCTGCTAGCTTTTCATCCACCACCCATTGCATCCCCAGAGGAGGAGAGGTTGCACACTTTATGTCCTGTTCGTACTCTGCATATGTACGTTCAGAGAACACATACACTTCGTAAGATCAATCAACTGTTTGTCTCGTGGGCTGATTCTTACTGAGGAAGACCTATCTCCCGTCAACGCCTTTCCCATTGGGTGGTGGAGGCTATCGTATTATGTTACAACAATTCGAATTTGGAGCCCCCAATAGGACTACGAGCACACTCTACTAGACGTATGGCTAGTTCCTGGGCTCTGTTTAGAGGCATCTCTATTCAGGATATTTGCGCGGCAGCCAGCTGATCTTCTCTGCACACATTTGCTCGTTTTTATAGACTGGATGTGACAAAGCCCTCTCTGGCCCATTCAGTTCTAAAAGAGAGTAGTCAGGTTGTATAATGCAATTTTATTAAAGGGCGAATTCCTCATATTATTCTGTTTTCACCTCCGTCGGGAGCTAGGATTCAGATAATTACTCAGCCTTTCTTAGTCTGCTTCGTCAGCATATCGGCAATACAGGAGTTGTCTATATCCCATAGTGAGATACCGAACGAATGTTAGAAAGAGAACGCAGGAGACTCACTGCAGGAGACCCCTGCAACACGTCTTACATTACTGCAGTCAGAGTGTATCTGATAGGGCTGCATTCATCACAGTCACTGCTCTGCAAGGGGGACCTCTATTATGCTGTCAAAGCTTTACATTAGCAGTGTGCAGATATCAGTCATGAGTAATCTGCTCTTATCTCCAAAGATGCAGACATGTGGGAAGAATCAAAGCTTTACTCAGATTTGCGACTAGACCTGTGATGTTTAATCCTGCGGCCGGCCGTTACATTTCCTTTCCGTCCCAGATCAGACAAGAAAATATTTTTTTTAGGCTTTACCTCTAGCCATTTTTAATAAATGCACAAGATTAGTTTAAAGACACTGCAGATTTTATTAATCAGGATAAGTTGTAAATAAAGACTATTGGAGTATGTTGTAAAAGAAAATACCCTTAGTCATTTTAGTTCAACATGTTGTGCTTAATTCAGAGTCACTGCTTTGTAAAAGTTACTGCCAATTTCTGAGAAATTCCTGCTTCAGTTTTTTATTTTTAGTGTATGTCTCATTTCCTAAATCTACCATGTGGTGCGAGTGGAGAAGTGAGCAAAAAACTTGTATGTGACCTACAAAGGAAGGTGAGGGGCTCGCTGAGGTGTGAATGTGAGAGGGGTCACGTCAGATACCCACACTAGCACACTGCTGTACTCACTGAGATACACTCTGATAGTATTGAGTAGAGAAAAAGACAAAACTAAAATAAAGAAGAGGGGAAAATATGGTTTAGCATAAAGAGCGAGGGATCAAAGAAGAGCAGAGCAGCTAATTATCACATTCCTGTGCTAATCAAGCAGTAGTAATATTGAGAGTGTAATAAAGATCCCTATCAGCATTAGATGTATTAGGGACCCTAAGTCAATAATTTATTTAAATATTGAACTGTCTTGCATTTCACTAGTTCACGCTTACATATAATTAGCTGAGGTATGGTATGCATATTTTGCGTGCTGTCCGGGGAAGGGCTCCGAGCTCGGGAATGGCCCGAACCTAGAGTACCCCCCCCTTCCCCGTCTATTTATAAGGTGAACTCAAAGTGAGGAGATGGGGTGGAGGAGGGATGCTGATAAACCGTCAATGGATAGAGGTAAGTCAGCGATATTTATACTATGGGATTGATTACTTGATTATGGTCCACCTGTGTTGATTAGGCTAAGTATCTGACGCACTCCTCCCGAATCTTGTTAATAAAAACATAATTTCACTAGTTCACGCTTACATATAATTAGCTGAGATATGGTATGCGTATTTGGCGTGCTGTCCGGGGAAGGGCTCCGAGCTCGGAAATGGCACGAACCTAGAGTACCCCCCAAAAAGCAAATGTACAAGAGGACAGCCGCCAGTTTAAAGAACACCCCCCCCCCAAAAAAAATAGCATAGAGTACTGGCGGGGGGCTGATTTGATTTTCTGAGAAGTCATCTCGTTGGCAGGCCGGAAGGGCCTACGTACTCCGGTGGGAGTGACTTAGGCGTTGGAAGAGTAGGCCCTACCGGCTGCAGGTAGTGAACTACGTGGTTGTTGGCGCCCAGTCGGCAGGGCTCGAGCCGATGCTCAACGGGAGCTTGTGGCGTTGGAACGGTGATCCCTACCGGCCGATGAGGAGGAGCAGCGTGGTTGTGGTGCCCGACCGGGATGACCCGAGTTGCCTCGACCGGAATAGGTCACGGTGTTGGCATACGGTCCCTACTGGCTGATAGCCCCTGCTATTCAGTGGGCGAAGGGCCTAATGCTGACCGAGAGGGCCCATGAAACCTCCGACAGGAGATTGAGACTCAGGATGACGGACGTCTGGGTCCTCTCGGTTTGGCAGATAAAAAGCTTTGGGCTGGCCGACAAGGAGGACTCTGGCGACATCCGAAGGGAGATCCCGACTCACGGAATCGGATGGATGAGACTCGCTCCCGACCGGGAGAACTCTCGCCAGATGTCTGAAGGGAGTGCAAGCATCAGACGGGTAAGCCTCGCCGGACGGGGAGAGTGGAAAGGAAAACCCGACTGGGAGGACTCTCGCGGCATCTGATGGGGCATTAAACTCAGAACATCGAACGGGTTAGCCTCGCCAGGCAGGGTTAAAAGATGTGAGGGTAGCTGAGAGGTTTTTTTTTTTTTTTGCAGGATTTGACGAGAGGTTGAGACTCGTAGCGTCGGACGGTTAAGCCTCGCCTACCGTCAAATGGAAAGGTAAGTCGCGTGGTCGAGAGACTCTTACCAACGTCCGAAGGGAGCACACGCATCGAACGGGTTAAGTCTCTCCAACCGTAGAGTGGAAAGGTAAAGGTTGTCTGTCCAGTAGGCTCTCGCCGGCGTCCGAAGGGAGCACACGCATCGAATGGGTAAGCCTCGCTGACCATAGAAAAGGAAAAGGTAAGGTTGTCTAACCGGGAGGCTCTTGCCGGCATCCAAAGGGAGCACACGCATTGAACGGGTAAGCCTCTCCGGATGTGGGACAGAAAAGGTAACATTAGGTGGCCAGGAGGCTCTCGCCAGCATCCAACGGGGACTTCCTGTTCCCGGAAACAACTGGGTAAGCCTCGTAGGCCGTAGGATGGAAAAGGTAAGTTTGTGTGGTTGTGAGGCTCTCGTCGACGTCTTATGGGAGTTTGCTACTCACGGCATGAGACGGGTTAGCCTTGACGACCGTAGGAAGGAAGGAGAGTTTATTTGTGTGTTTGCTACTTGTGGCATCGGACGGCTTGCTTATTGGGTTTTGCGACCTAGACCACGTGGAATGGTAGTGGTTGTCTGGCCAGGAGGCTCTCGCCAGCGTCCGTTGGGAGCACTCGCATCAAACGGGTAAGCCTCGCTGGCCAAAGGATGGAAAAGGTCAGGCTGTCTAGCCAGGAGGCACTGACCGACGTCCGATAGGAGCTTAGCTCCAGGAATCGAACGGGTAAACCTCTCCGGCTGAAGGACGGAAAAGTTTGTCTAGCCGGGAGGCTCTTACCTTTGTCCGACAGGAGCTTAGCTCCCGGAATCAACGGTTAAGCCTCGCTGGCCAAAAGACGGAAAAGGTAAGGTTGTCTAGCCGGGAGGCTCTCACCTACGTCCAATGGGAGCCCCGACTCCATGCATTGGATGGGTAAACCTCTCCATACGTAAGACAGAAAGGCAAGAAAGGTAGCCGGGGGCTTTCACCTACGTCCGAAGGGAGTGTGGCTCCTGGCAACGAACGGGTAAGCCTTGCTGGCCGCAGAATGGAAAAGGTGAGGTTGTCTGGCCGGGAGGCTCTCGTCAGCATCCGATGGGAGCTCGAGCTCTTGGCACCGAAGAGAGAAGCCTTGCCGACCATACGACAGAAAAGTTAAGGTTATCTGGCCGGGAGGCTATGGCTGGCATCCTGTGGTTTTTTTTTTTTTTTTTTTTTTTTTTTTTTTTAATTTGAGACATCGGATGGGTAGTCTCTCCGGCCATCAGAGGGAAAATTGATATTGTTTTATCTGCGAAGCACCCATTGGTGTTCGGCGAAAGCTTAATTTGCGGTATTGGATGGGTACGTCTTGCCATCGGAGGGAAAATTTGTTTTAGCTGCGATGTACTCGTTGGTGTTCGATCCAAAGAAAGCATCATGAAAACAAAAAGAAAAGTCACTTACAAAATAACACTGAATAAACGCTAAAAAGTCTGACCAAAATTTCCCAGTGTAGGAGCATTGCCAAAATAAATGAATGAAGTCTTCTTCAGAAGAATGACAAAAACAGCAACTCACGTCAATGTCTAACTTATATTTCCTAAGAAAGGCTTTAGTTGGGTAACATTTGTGAATTAACTTAAATGTTATTTCTTTTACTTTGTTGGTAAGCAGATATCTATGAGGCAAGGTCCATACAAAACTGAAATCTACTTTGTGCCTCTTAGAAAACAAAAATAAGGCCTTCCTTTTAACATTATTTATTAAACCCCTGGAATTTAAAGAAAACAAAGACAAAGACATACAAAAATAAACAAGAGTATAAAACCTAAAGAACAGAACAAGATATCAATTAGAACAGAAGAAACTTCACTAGAATAAGACAAAAAAAGCGATAAATCGCCTGACTCTGCAACATATTATAATGAGTATAAGGGCATGAGTAAAAGTCCGTTTTGTTTTGTTTTTCCTTATTTGCAGTTCTTTCTCACTTTCGTTCTTTGTCATAATGACTTTAAATTTTGTTCAAAACGAGCGCTCATTCTTATTGACAGTTAAGGATGGTTTCAAAAGTAAATATTCCGTATTTTATGAAAAATGTTCTAAACGATTAAAACCCAAAATAAAAATATGAACTGAAGATCCATCCAGCACAAAAAGATTTTAAAGGTAATGGTACCTTTACATTTTCTAGCTCCAGACTCAAATTAGCTGAATACTACACAGTCTGTCCATCCCGATTAAAGAAGAGGAGAAAAAAAAAAAAAAAAAAAAAACCTGGAGCAGTTCGTGCTTAACCGTGGGTATCAAGAAAGTCATCTGCTGCATTGATTCTTCGACGAGGACGCCACAGCATCATTCAGCCTAACTGATCTTTGGCAGAAATCCTTTTACCGTCCAGATATGCAAACGGCCCTCTGAAGCCTGCTCTCTTCCCTTCCTTTCTCGCTCGTTCGACAAGAGGCAAAAGCTTGTTCCTGGCGTCTTTGGTGCTTTATGTGAAGTCTTTAAAAATCCTGATTTTCCGATCTTTAACGACGGCAGCGGTTCTGGCATCCCTCCAGATTTGATCTCGAACATTCCGTGAAAGAAACAGTACAATGATGCGGCGGCTCGAGCGCACTCGATCCCTCAGATCGAGGACCCAGTCTGTAGGCCACATCAAGCGTGTAGCTACTGTAGATGAATTGGTCTGCTATCCCAGGAGAAACTTTACCGAATAAGTCGATAAGAATCTTTCGAACATCTCCTCGCTGCTCCTGAATACCGTTCACCCGTAGATTCCACCTCCTTTTGTAAGCATTCAGTTCGTCGCATTTCTCACGTAGCAGACAGTTCTCCCTTTCGAGTGATTCCACCCTGCTCTGTAATGAGCTCACCTTGCTTGTTACCTCTTCTACCTGATTGCTCATACACTCAAGGGCCTCAGTCACAATATTTAATGAATTCGTATTGTCTTTCACTGTTACCTCGAGGGACTGCATGCGATTCAGAAATTCCAACTGCATTTTTTGTACTCGCTCCAAAACTTCCATCAGGTGTAAATTGGAGACTGTCTGATTGTCCGACGCCACTCTGTCGACCATTTTTGTTTTTTTGGAAGGCGGTTTAGGAGTTTCAAGTAACGGGATTTTCGATCCAGAGGCATTCACAACATCATTCACCTTGAAGACGACATACAGAGATTTTTTCGCGTAATGCATGGCACCTCGAACAGGCTTCTTCTTCCATCATGCTCGTAAAAAGTTAGAAAAACTAAAGAGTGAAAAAATATGGACTTAGATCAGCAAATAAAGTATTATTATGTTCCCTTCTACATGTGTCAACTATAAAATAAGTGCAGAGCTTCAGCACATGGATGTTACATAGTTGCCACCCAGACAGCAGACAACTCCGATCCTGATCAGTTTTCAAACCGACAAATCCGCGTTACAGTCACATTCGTTTCGGGGCTGTAACACGGATCCAGCCCAGGTGCGGTTTAAGTGGGCGGGAACTACAGTCGCAGAGCGGATCTGGGCCGTGTCCGTGGAAACGAGCGCGCTGTTTTTTTTCTGGAGTTCAGCATAGTGATGGGAAGTTCGATTCTTTTCCGCGAACCAGTTCTATCGGACGGTTCGATTCAATAAACCGGTTGAAAAAAAGGTTCACTGGTTGTTTTACGTTCGACGTAATGACGTCATTGGCGATGACATAATGGCGTCACGTCTATCAAACATTCAAATATATAAAGTCAGTAATCATAACTTTAGTCAGTTAAAAACCTCATACTCATGAAAAGTTTACAATTAAGTTTTGCAACAACGCACCCAAATACAGTAACAGCAATAATGTGCAGATGAGGTTTAAGTCTTGAAGATATAAAGTAAATAAGTAGGTGTCATCAGCGCAGAAACCACTATACATAAACCATTGCGATGTATTTGTTATTAAATTAACTTACGTTTCGCCAGATTGCCCCTTCATTCAAGCCCTCGGTTTACCCGTGCTCATAACATTAGCACAGAATCAGATCAGAATCAATCACCAAAAGAATCAGTTCGGTTCAGACTCGCTGTGAGTCAGTCGGCTTCACGCTGAATCACACATGCGCAGTATCATCAGCTCCTCTGTTCTCAAAACGGACACGTCCGAAAGAAACGGTTTTGGTTCAGTGTACTGATGATCCGAAAACTGGTGCAACCGGTTCTTGACTCGAGAGCGAGAATCACTCTAACCGTCACGTGCTGCAGTTCAGTATAATCAGCTGCTCTACTTGTGTTCATGTTCTGTTTACTACAAACTCAGTTTGTGAATGTGTCATCATTAACTATAAATACAGTACACTTATTTCATAAATCATCCCTTATTCCTATTAAACATAGAGTCTTTAGAGTTCTTAATTATTGTCCAACTTCCCTGAAACCCCCTCTGGCCTATACATAATCTACAATATACAGATTAGAAACATTCATCTTAAAAAAAAATAATAATAATAATAAAAATGTATATAGATCCTTTATCACACTTTCCGAAAAACTTTACACGCATGCGCAGTAGCATCAGTTCATCGGTTCTCAAATCGGACGCGTCCGAAAGAAACGGTTTTCGGTTCAGTGTACTGGTGATCTGAAAACCGATGCAACCGGCTCTTGACTCGAGAACGAGAACTGCTCCAGCAGTGGGCATGTTCGTTCGTCATCTGGCTCGGCTCGGTGTTCATCTTCAGTTCGGTCTACACAGCAGTTCTGTAATAATAATAATAATAATAATAATAATAATAATAATAATAATACATTTTATTTGTAATGCGCTTTTCTTAGACCCAAAGCGCTACAGTAATAAAGTAATAAATAAAGTAAAACAAAACACCAAAAGCAATACAACAATTCATTATAGAAAGACAGTCTTGAATAAATGTGACTTAATCAACTTTTTAAAATCATCCAACGTTGGTGCATTTCTGACGTGCAGAGGAAGTACATTCCATAGCTTAGGGGCTTTATATGAAAAGGCTCTTTCCCCCATGGTCTTTAGCTTGCATGATGGCTGGTTAAGTGAAAGAGAGTTAGTAGAGCGAAGAGAGCGTGATGGAATATAAGGGCTGATGAGTTCACAAAGATACTCAGGTGCAGTCCCATGAAGTGCCTTGTATGTTAAAGTAAGAATTTTAAAATCAATTCTCGCATTTACGGGAAGCCAGTGTAATTGTGAAAGAACCGGTGTAATGTGTTCACGAGGAGAAGTACAAGTGAGCACACGAGCGGCAGAATTTTGTATATACTGAAGCTTGCTCAACGATTTAGCTGGAAGGCCAGAGAACAAGGCATTACAATAATCTAACCTAGTTGTTATGAAGGCATGTATAAGCCTTTCTGTGTCTGCAAAAGAGAGAAAAGGTCTAAGTCGAGCTATGTTTCTCAGGTGGAAAAATGCAGTTTTAGAGATGTGTTTTATGTGTGCTTCAAATGATAATTGTGAATCAAAAATGACACCAAGATTTCGCACCTGTGAAGTGGGGATTACCGTGCAGGAATCAACAATCAAACTGATCTGCTCGGCCTTACGTGTGGCTGCCACTGTACCAATCCGCATCAGTTCAGTTTTGGAGCCATTCAGCTTCAGGAAGTTGTTATGCATCCAGTTACTGATCTCTGCTAAACAACCACGTAAAGCTATTAATGAGCAATGGACATCAGGACTAGTGGTGATGTAAATCTGCGTATCATCCGCATAGCAGTGATACCCAAGACCATGTTTCCTAATGATCTGCCCAAGTGGAAGCATATAAATATTAAATAATATTGGACCCAGTACTGAACCCTGAGGAACTCCCTGTCGAACAGGCACGGTATCTGATTTATAGTTACCCAAGCCAACAAACTGGGCACGTTTAGTTAAATAAGACCGAAACCAATTGAGGACAGCTCCAGAAAGACCCAACCAATTTTCCAGCCTGTCAAGCAGAAGAGAGTGACATATAGTGTCAAAAGCAGCACTGAGGTCTAACAAGACCAAAATACTGTATGCACCTGAATCCGCTGTGATAAGAAGATCATTTATGACCCTAATTAAAGCGGTTTCAGTACTATGCCCTCTTCTGAACCCAGATTGAAAAGGTTCAAAGAGACTGTTAAGAGCTAGGTGATTATTTAACTGAACAGCCACAACACGCTCAAGAACTTTAGCCAAGAATGGGAGGTTAGAAATCGGCCTGTAATTGGATAAATCAGATACATCACAACCATTCTTCTTAGGGACTGGTGTAATGGCAGCTATTTTTAGTTCTGGAGGAACAATTCCAGAGGTCAATGACAAGTTCACAATTGAAGTCATAAAAGGGCAGATTGATGCAAGGCAGTTCATGATGACCGAGCAGGGAACCGGATCTAAAATACTGGTTGTAGAGTTCATGGACTTCACTGTACTTATAATAAAATCATCTCCGACCATTTCAAAGTTTGAAAAGGTAGTAGTTGGGAAGTTTGAAGGCTGGATATTAACTAGCTCAAGAGGAGTGATGGTATTTAAAGTGCTATATATATCCTCAACCTTACCAGTGAAATAATGAAGAAACTTATTGCACTGTTCAACAGAGGAATGAACAACGGCCTTAGTCGGTTTGAGAAGATTGTCAACAGTCTTAAACAGCGATTTAGTATTTGTTGCAGCGTTACCAATAATGCTTGAATAGTAGCTCTTACGTGCAGTATTCAAAGCAGAATGGTAAGCAGACTGTTGTTCAGTGTAAAGAAGCCTGTGCACCGTCAGGCCAGATTTTTTGTACTGCCGTTCTAATTGTCTTCCGGCAGCTTTCATTAAACGTAAATCCGGGGTAAACCATGGACAGGGTTTCCTAAAAGTAACAAGCCGTTCTCGCACAGGTGCGAACTCATCCAAAAGTGAGGAAAGCATGGAATTATAGTGCTCCACGGAGTTAGTAGTGGGAAGCCCAGAGACAAAAGTCGAAAAAAGAGTGAAGTCCATGTGCTTGATGTTACGGAATTTGATAGTGTGCTCAGAAATAGATCGTGAAGACATAACATTTATGTCAAAAGTAATAAGTCTATGATCACTTATACTCATGTCGATACTATCCAGAGATTGGATACCAACACCAGCAGAACATACCACATCCAATATATGGCCCAGCCTATGGGTCGGAAAAGTAACATGCTGTTTAAAGTCAAAACCATCCAAAATGTCCAAAAAAGTAGCAGTTTTGACACAGTTTGGATTATCAATATGGAAATTGACATCGCCAGTCAAGACCATAGACGGACAGAGTGGACTAAGAAGTGTCAGCAACTCAGTAAACTCAGAAAAAAATAAAGGATTAGGTTTTGGTGGACAATAAATTAGCAGCACAAGAATAGGTGAAGCACCATTGACTTTAAAAACCAGACATTCAAATGATGAAACAGTAGGAGCATCAATAACATCAATTGATATATTAGATACAAATATTGCAGCCAAGCCACCACCCTTACCCGAAGCTCGAGGCACGTCAATATATTTATATCCAGATGGGGCACACATGTTCAAATTAAGATAGTCATTGTCTTTATGCCAAGTTTCACTGAGACAGAGAATATCAATTTTCCTGTCAAGGATAGTGTCAGTGATAAGTGCCGTTTTATTGTTTATTGACCTCGTGTTGAAGTGAGCGAGTCGCATAGTGCTACAGCACACATTCGCCGCGGGTTTTTGAGAGAGAACCTCTGGATAGCGTAGGTTACTATGGCCGATTCCACGGGAACCCGAAGTACGACGCAGCGAGCGCCTGCGGTTAGACCAAAGTGCAGTGACTCCAGCACCGGCAGTAGAGCGACTCTGACGAGACCCTCTATGATTATAACTAGGCCGGCGGAGGAGCTGCATGGAACGCAAAGTTTGTATGACGCTGATATCTGGACGGTAATGGTGTCCCAGGGACAAAAGATCAGAGAGAGAGTACGTCAGCATGGTGAAGTCCAGAAGTACGGTCCACTGCTTTACGCTGGTTCCTGATAAAATCAGATCGCAAATAATCCAGGTGATCATATGAAGTCGCATGATAACATCCAAGAGTTGTTACACAGCCATTGCACACGGAGAACTTGACGCAACTCCAGTGACTCGTTTGATCTCACACGGAGACAGCAGCAACAGGCAGAGACAGTGCAGGTGAATCACGGCAACCAGATGTGAGCAGCAGCAGATAGACCAGGGGGAAACACTTTAAAACGCTGGCTCAGTAAAGGTAAATATATGGAAATCCAGCAGCAGGTTAAGACTCAGAAGAGTTTAAAATTATTCAGAAGAGTTTAAAATTAATTAAAATAATAAACAACTAAAAATACGGCAGGAGAAGTGGCAGCCAAACGTGCGCCAACGTCCTCTCCGAAACCGGAAGTCAACAAAAAAGTCAGTGTACTGTTTGAGTAAATGAATTACTCCGGGATATTGGTTTATTCTGACTCAGAGGGAGTGTCAGTCACGTTAAAAAAAGTTAACATCTTAAGTAATTTGTGGATTAATGCTTATTGTAGACGTGAACAGTTCCAAACGATTCAGTTCGATTTGGTGAACTGGTTCAACCGGTTCACTAAGAAGAGCCGGTTAAATTGAACGATTCGTTCACGAATCGGACATCACTATTGGTTTACGTAACGCGGTCTGCGCCGCTAGAGGAAGCAGCCTCAAACTGAGCCTCGGCCGAAAAAGCCGCGGTGAAAGGCTGAGCCGTGGCGGGAAGTGAGAGAGGCTTGCTGCGGTGAGAACTGGGGTGCGGCCCAGGCTGGTTGAATGGCTGCTACTGCTGCTGCAATCCAGCGCTCGAGGAGAGCTCGGTCTTGGGAGGCACGATCGTTGTGTCGAGCGAGGTGAGCTCGGGGCTTGCACGGTCTATTTGCCACGACGTGTGGCTTGGCGAGGAGAGCAGCTGTCGCGATGACGCTTAATGGTGCTCAACGGCCGTGTTTGGCTGGGTAGGAATGATCGCAGGTCCGGCAAGAGTAGCAGATCTGATAAATCCCCGGTATAGCTCTCTTTGTTGGTAGGAAAATTGGGTCTGTGATAAGGTGACAGACGACGATGCTGATAAACCTTCAATGGATAGAGGTAAGTCAGCGATATTTATACTATGGGATTGATTACTTGATTATGGTCCACCTGTGTTGATTAGGCTAAGTATCTGACGCGCTCCTCCCAAATCTTGTTAATAAAAACATCATTTATTTTTAAGAAATTTAAGTATTAGTATTTTAACCAACAAAAAATGGTTTGAAGTCAGTTAATTAAATTTTTTTTGTTGTAGTTTGTCAGTAGGAAATATCAGTTTAAATTTCCAAACAATAATTTTGTCATTAATTATAATAATCCAGTGCAAATTTTATTATTATTATTTATTTATTTATTTTTTGGTATGCACAAGGAGTCTGACAATAGCCCGTGCTCCACACAGAGATCTGATCTCACCATCATCACTCTGTCTGGAATGACATGAAGAATCAGAAAAAACTGAGACAGAAGAATCCATAAGAATCCACTAAATCCAGAAGAACTGTGGCAACATCTCCAAGATGATTGAAGAAACCTACCTGCAAATATAAATACACTTTCATATTATACTGACAGAAAGTGTCAAATATATGTATTTAAACATATATATAAAGACTAACCATTGAATTAAAAATCTCTCGCAGTGTGATATTTATTCTGCTCTGTCTGTGCAAAAAAACAATGAGCCACTGGGCAACATCAGCGGATTCCCATTGTCCTCCTGCCATTGAGATGTGACATGAATTTTAATTAAGTAAATTAATATTTTGAACTGTACTTGTTGTAGGACAGAATGGATGTAAAAAAAAGATCAAACCTTGTGAGAGTGAGCAGTGAGAAATACGGTGTAAATTATTGGTATAAATTAAATAGGGAATATTTATATCTTATTTCATTATGAGAGCACCATTAACTGTATGTCTCTTCAAGTCCTCATCCTTTTCTTCTTATTATTAAACTTACTATATGTTAGTCAATTGAAATGTTTCATACCAGTTCAACATGATGATTTTAATGTATGAAATATGATAAAGCCAGAAATATGTACGGTATGTCCTTGGCGGCACTTGGGGTTAATCTGCAAAGTTTCCATAAAGAAAGGTTTTCTTATTTCAGAAAGTTCTTATTTCACCTCAGTAAGTCCTGTGTGAAGAGGCCACACAGTGAGTCAGGGAATTCTGGTCCAGTTTTAATGTTGCATTTGCATTGGATTTTGAGCAATATGACTTTTTTATGTTTTCTGTGATATCTATTTTCAGCACGGGGAGGGGAGTCTGGGACCCCCGATCATTGTGTGCACGCGACCGTACCCAGAGTGCCAGCTGTATTCTGATGAGGAAGGAATGGTTGGACGGGACGTGCTGGAGGCAGACATGGACAGTGCAGGAGACAGTGGGGCAGGATCTGAATCTTCTGAAGGAGGACGTCATGATGAGAAAGAAGGACTGGGTGGACTCTTTCTACGTGGAAACAGGTCAGCATCATGGATGATTAGGTTGTTGTTGTTTTGACATTTTTTGAGCTTAAGAACTAATCAACTGTCAGAATGAGTACATAAAGTGAGACCTGCGACCTGTCTCTTTGGTGTAGCTGTTGTCAGATGGTGTCGTCAGCAGCAGCTTCAGTGATCTCAGTGGAGGAGCAGTTTGAGGACTATGGAGAGGGAGAAGATGTGGACTTCACTCCCAGCAGCCCCATCCCTGATGATGACACACGTACCAATGGTTTCTCTGACTTGGGCTCATCTCTGCCCTCCAGGTAAAGTAACTCACTTTAGTACACACCTCTCGCCTAAAATACTGACATATGGTGTTATTCTGTATGATCGGTTTCATTTGATTGCATGAATGAATAAGGGAGAAAAGCATGAAACCAGAAAAAAATCCAAGCCAAAACAAATAGAAAGAAATAAGAAATTATTTTGATGAATTATTATTTTCATGGCAATTAAAGAAATCCTTACCCCAAACATATGCATTATGGTAATAATAATTTGGGTGTGCTTAAAATGTTATTGGGGTATCGATGCAAAAAAAAAAAAAAAAAAAAAAATTCTTTCCACATTTTCAAAATGTTAATTAATATATATTTTAGGTAAAAATATGGCATAGATATATTTTCATGAGAGCCACTAAGAATATTAATAATGCATAGTATAATTCTGGCACAAATATGCTCTCTTGCATTAATGCTTTTGGCAGCCATTAATCATCTCAATGTTAAACATAAAACCACAACAGCCAATAATTATGAAACAGTTTTGGCATACATGTGGGAGTTTTGCATTGTTAGCTGTTCTCATTTGTTATGCGTGATTCTGATTGTATCAAACTAAATCAGTAACATATCATTAAAAATTATATTCCGACTATGTCAAATTTTAAATATCTTACTTAACTATATTATTACATATATTGAGCAAGTAAACTGAATGCTTCTAGTGGCAGTACTGATCATCACTTGATGGTGTTTGCAGTGCTGGTCAGACCCCTCAGAAGATCAGGCATCTGTACAACAGTGAGCTTCTGGATGTTTACTGCTCTCAGTGCTGCAAGAAAGTCAACCTGCTCAATGACCTAGAGGCCAGACTCAAGAACCTCAAAGCTAACAGGTAAGAGTGACAGAGTGTGAAATTAGCATATTGCTATGATAACCTAATAGATTGCAACAGGGATGATGTACAGTATTTTTGTAGTCCAACGCGGATGTTAGCATAACACTATGTCCATCAACAAAAAGCTTTTAGGACTTTCCATTGGCTTTTGGATTATTGCAAAAAAAAAAAAAAGTTGTTGTTCTGTGACCAACAAAAGTTTTTGATTCTTACATGTTTTTTCATTAATATAATCTGCACAAATGAACTAAACTTTTATGAAGCCTAAATACGGTCACAAAAGTAAAAAGCTGAAGTTAGGCTTTAGATGAACTACACCTCGGTTGCATGTCTTCACCATCACAATGGTGAATGCTGCCCACGCTTGATGGAGGACATTTCTGCAACTTACAGTAGTACGGATGCGACCGCCATAGTGACAAGACAGCCAATCAAGTTAGTTTTCTGGTGTTTCATGAACGGGATTGGCTAGTGTCTGCGCTAGGGTATTTGCATAAAATGATCTTTTTGGCTGACGCCTGCCTTAAGTAAATGAGAGGTGTTCACGCTGACGCCCCGTGTGAATGGGGCGTTAGAAGACAAAACTGAGAAAATGGACTAGTGAGTAGATGAGTTTTCCTGTTCGCCATGATGATCTTTAATGTCTGCGACAACCTCTAATCCCAGCTAGCCACTTGTTAGCAACAGCCTTTTTGAAGACACATAAAAGCTTTAAAAAAACCAAAAAGGGCGATGTTACTGATGTATTTTATGTAGTATAATAAAATAACCACAGACCTTATTTCAGACAATTAACAAAAACCCATATAATAAATAGAATGATGGAACCCGCAGTTCAAAGATACTACCTCATTCCTGCAGTACTCTGTAAGCATAAAAATACACAAATCACACAAATATTGGGTAAACAATTTCTGAATGCACCCTGCTCTTATTTGATTTTTGGTTGTTGTTGAGTATTGATTGATATACACATGTATTTATTTATATTTGTCTTGCCTCTTTTGCCATCTTGGATTCATTTATTTAATTTAACCGATGCAGTGCATATTAATAATGAACTAGAAATATATTTATGTTGTGATGATGTTTTTTTTTTCTTCTGCAGCCATTTTATGCTGAAGTATGATTATCTAGCATCCTCTCTTTCCTAAATAAGTGGTTACATGTCCATGATTCAGTTCATATTAAATGGTATAGCACTGCACTTCTGAAAGGGTTCTTTATGTCTCAGTTCACTCTAGGTAAAGCTAGATATATTTTTATGAGTCTCTTTAATCACCCCGGTCTGTCTAAAGCTTTACTGGGAGACAGGTTTCATCAGAGGAGCCGTTACCATGGCAACAATATTCCAGTCAGTCAAGGGTTTACTAATCTTTGTGAATGTTATCAAGACAGTGAGGAAAAACTGAGCCCCTCAAGAAAAGCCTGGGGTGTTTAAGTGGGTGTGTGTGGTGTAATTTGATGAAAACTGCTGAAATAATCCTTTTATTATTATGTGGACATCTAACAAATTTGGCACTTCAGGAGCATGACACTGCAATCTCTCATCTGTAACAAGATTTAAAGCATCATGGGATCATGAGGTTTCCACCTCTGCTGCTGACACACGAGACATTATACTGCAGACAGAGATCTTCTCTCTTAAAACCTAGTGAGCTGCCTCACTACATATTTCCTACTGTAGATAGACAGCTGCCTTCTAAGACAGCATCTTGACCGTCATGGGAAAACAGCACAGGAGTTATTTCAGAAGTATAGAGACAGCACACAGATACAGAAAAGACACAACTTTAATAGAATGTGACCGTACCTGTCCAGTTTTTCAGCATCCTTGGTTCCGGAAATATTTTTCCTATTCATTTTTCCCATAGGACTTTTAATAAAGTTTTTGTTTAAGAGTTATAAGGTATAAACCAATATAGCTAACTATGAGGAGAATCACAATGTTATAAAGTTTGATTTAAAAGTAAAAAAAAAATGGCTACAGTACGAAACTGTACTTAACAGCTTTAGTGAGGAAAAAAGCTACAATCCCATGAAACATTGCAAATGATATAATCAAAGTAAAATGGTAAAGAAATATAAAACTGTTGATTTAAAGTTTATATAGTGCGGCCCGATGGCTTCAGCAAAACCATATATCATTGATCAACAACCTCGTAGCTCAGAGTAGGTCTGTTGAAAAGTTTATGAAAGTTTATAAGTTATCATTCAAAATCAGTTCTGCTTTAGAGAAAATTAATGGGATTTTAACTCCCAGAACCCAAATGGTGCACTCTGTAGAGTTTGAGGTTAGAATGATACTAATAATACTGAACTGTTTTTATTTATACTTTTCAGAACTGAATGAAATATATGTTTATTTAGCTACATACAGTACATTACTTTCTCTACTACACTAATTTTTATTTTTTTTGATGTAGTGGTTTCTGGGATTGCCTAATCATTTTTTATAAATTATAATGAAGCAAGGTATTTTAGGGGGCAGCATAAACAAGTGGCTAACTTTTGGAACTGAACAAGAGAGGCTGTTTAGTAAGAGCTGTGTAATTTCCTTTTTCTCAGGCTGAATGGGTGTGAGGGGGAAGTGGGATCATGTGGCATTCTGTGGCCTTTGGCTATTAATCCTCTGGCATGTTTGTCCAAATCCTCGACTGCATACTCTGCTGCAGTTAAAAGGCATTCATGCAAAACATGATCAGCACCAATATGAACTGCTCTATAATGATCAGCAAACATTTGGTTTATTGTATTAATAAGTATTGTCTGTCTCTCTGTCTGTCTGTCTGTCTGTCTCTCTGTCTGTCTGTCTGTCTCTCTGTCTGTCTGTCTGTCTGTCTGTCGGTCTCTCTGTCTGTCTCTCTGTCTGTCTGTCTGTCTCTCTGTCTGTCTGTCTCTCTGTCTGTCTCTCTGTCTGTCTGTCTGTCTCTCTGTCTGTCTGTCTGTCTGTCTGTCTCTCTGTCTGTCTGTCTGTCTTTCTGTCTGTCTCTCTGTCTTCCTGTCTGTCTCTCTGTCTTCCTGTCTGTCTGTCTGTCTGTCTGTCTGCCTGTCTGTCTCTCTGTCTGTCTCTCTGTCTGTCTCTTTGTCTGTCTGTCTCTCTGTCTGTCTGTCTGTCTGTCTGTGTCTCTGTCGGTCTGTCTGTCTAGTACAGAGATCTGCTGTTGAATCACTGTTAAGTGTAAAAACCATCAAAAGCCAACTTTAACAGGTCTTGACAGGTCCTGAAGAACTATGTGTGACTGTCCTTTTGAGGGCATGTGTGTGAGTGCTGTGAGTGTATTTGTCCTCATGTCCTTTGGTTTGCAGATTGTCTGGCTTTATCATTGTTGCTGTAGTTAAATTAGTTTTGTCACTGCTGGGCTGGATATGAGGACAGGAGAGTTGTTTCGGTGAGCTGCTTTGAGTTCAGATCTGACTGATGTTATGAGAGAAGGGGTTTAAAGAGTGACAGAGGGACACACAGTTATATAAACCCAGGCAGTGGTTTATAATTAGAGTGCAGGTAGAGGTCTTGATTATCAGTGTAATCTCATGACCCAGGACAGTCTGACTGTAGTACATGATCTTGGCCACTTGGGGCAATAGTTAATTAATAATTAGGCTCTAAAAAATCTGCTTAGTAGAATTGAATCAACAAAACATTGCAGTGGTTGCACTGCAAGACTGAAGGGTTGCACTGAGGAAGATCAATTATAACCTGTCTATCTGTCAGTCAGTCAGTCAGTTAGTCATTAGATACACATTAAACTGGACTTTCTGCATGGCATTATATATATATTTTTTATGAATATTGTTTTCTAATACAGGGATCTTTTCCATTTTCTTTTTACAGCCCAAACAGGAAAATTTCCAGTACAGCATTTGGTCGGTAAGTCTCTCATCTTTGTTACTTTCAGATCTGTAGAATATGAGATTACAAAGCATTGGCTTCATACACATTGCCTGACTTTGAACTTACTTTTTGACTGTTAAAAAAATATAACATTAACATGAATGAATGAAACATGTATAAATAAAATTTGTCTGCCATGTGACTTAATCAGCATCAGTTTTGTCACTCCACTGCCATTCATAAACCCTCTCACATGGCCTCACGGGAGAGTAAAGTATCTTCTCAGCAGAAGTAATAAGTCAACTGGTCTTTTTTCAAATACTGTCAATTCAGACATATGTACAACTCCTTTTGCATCCATTTTTTGCCTACTATACGGCAGTATTCGATTTCGGATGCAGAGTAAATCACTTTTTTTTTAGAGAGGAGAATTATTAGTGACTTTAATTTGGTTTTCTAATTCTCTGTTTCTCTGTGTGTCCCACAGTCAGCTCTTCCACCACAGTAACTTCAGCAGCAGTCAGGGCAGCACAGAGGACCTGTTCAGAGACAGCATCGACTCCTGTGACGTTGACATCACTGAGAAGGTCCTGGAAACATGATAATGTGTCACTGAAGACCCTGTTTATAGTTTAGGCTGTATGCATAAAATTCAAATAATGTTTTATACTATTATAATGCTGTTTTCCTGTGGATGTGATTCAGAAAAGATTGTCTATAATAATGAACTCTCTTTCATTTCTACTGCAGGTGAGTTATTTGGAAAAGAAGATAACAGAGCTTGAAAATGACAGTCTGGCTAATGGAGATCTGAAATCCAAACTTAAACAGGAAAACACACAACTAGTTCATAGGTAAAGAGATCTGACTATAAGTTACAGACACAGCACTACACAGTATAAAGAGCATACTGATACATTTAACTGATACATTTAATGTAATTATGTACATATGTGATTTATTATTTATTACTTTGTTTGTAATTATAATTCTGTTCAAAAATGTTGAGGTCAATAAGATTTTTTTGGAAACAAATTAATGTTTTTATTTACCAAGAATAATTTTCATTGATCTAGAATCAGTGTTAAGACATTTATAATGTTAGAAAAGTAATAAATGCTTTTATTTTTAATTTTCTATTCATCAGTCCTGATAACGCATCACGGTTTCCACAAAAATATGGAGCAACACAACTGTTTTAACATTAATAACAATAATATTAAACAAATGTCTCTTGAGCATCAAATCAGCAGATTAGAATGATTTCCAAAGGATCATGTGACATTGAAGACTGGAGCAATGACTGCAAAAAATTCAGCTTTACCATGAAATGAATATATTAGGCTTTAAAATATGTGAAATCAGAAAACGTTTCTTTTAAATTGTAATTATATTTCACAGTATTAATGTTTATACTCTAATTCACTTTTGATCACATAAATGCAGCCTTGGTGAGCATAAGAGACATATTCATATGAAGTATATGTTTTCTTATATCTATATGTGTTTGTACATGTTAACCCATCAGGGTACATGAGCTGGAGGAGCTGATCAAAGATCAGGAGGCGCGTGCAGAGCAGTGTTTAGAGGAAGAGCTGAAGAGACACAGAGAGGCCTACAGTAAGATGGAGAGAGACAAGAGTACTGAGATTGAACTGCTTAGTAACAGGTACCTAGTCTTCTATCAGAAAACTAAAAAAATCACATGTATATGAGTCGTGTGGAGTTTTCAAGACCTTAAAACACTTTATAATGAATGATTTCTCCCCATAGGGTCCAGCAGCTGGAAGAGGAGAACGCAGAGATGAAAGTGAATGTGTGCAGACTCAAGTCTCAAACTGAGAAACTGGACCAGGTCAGATATGTATCAAATCCTATGTTCTTAAGGAAAAATCCATTGACCATCACCGCAAGCAAATGACCCACATCTTGCATCAGCTCATCTGGTTATGCGTCAAATGGTTTGTTTTACTTGCTATCTTGCACCATGCACTCACCGACACGTTCAGACACCCATTTTCACACCATCACTCCTGACCTCACTGAAGCATCTTTTGACACATTTCAGCAGGCAGAGAAATCCCTGGAGCTTGTCGGTGTTAACAGCACACTCTTTCATGCTGCTTGCATTAGCTAGTGTAATGAGTGTGAAAGCTCCTGCCCACATGACATTAGCAGTCCTATTTGATGCAGCGCTTGTGAGGCTTTGATCTCTGAGATGGAATGAAACATCGTCGAGCAACAGCACGACTTGATGCTGCAGCTTTTCCCATAAAGCTAAAAAACTAGGTCACTGTCTGATATAGTTAAAAAATTAAAGGTCCTCTTGTGGACTAGGCTGAAAAAATCATTTTTTAGTTTCAGATCAGCTAAAGAAGCTACATTTATGGTGAAATTGTTGTCAGATTTTATTGCTGATTTGAAATGCAGTGAAACATTAAATACACAGGTGACACAAAGTTTTCACAATGTTTGTTTAAGTGGATGAGAGTCACACTTTTGAATAGACTTTTTTTAGCCATCACTATTGACTAGTTTTCCCTAAAAAAAACAGCTGCATGATGTCCAAAATGGCTGTTAAGTGGATTGACTTGTCTTTGATTTTTTTTACTCCTGTTAAGTCAAGCCAAATTTATTGGTACATTGTTTTTTTTTTAAATACACATTGTTTCAAAGCAACTTCACAAGAAATAATAATAGTATCTCTAAAATGCTTTAATTGGTACTCCACTTCTGTCATTATTTACTCACCCTCATGCCATCCTAGATGCATTTGACTTTCTTTTTTCTGTGGAACACGAATTATGATTTTTAGAAAAATATTCCATCCCTGTTAGTGCATAAAATGCATGTGGATAGGACCCTCAAAGTTGACACACATTAAATCCAAACACTCTCAGAAATAAAGGAACAAAAACTGTGGTTTTTGAAGCATCGACTTCGAGGGTCCCATCCACTTGCATGACATGGAAATCTTATGGATTATTTTGCTAAAAATCTTTGTTTGTGTGTCATTGAAAAAAAAAAAGTTGTGTACATTATGGATGACATGGGTGAGGAATTTTCATTTTTTGGGTGGTGTATCCCTCTAATGCTTTAACATAGAGCAGTTTAGGGCTAGGTGAAATGGCAATATACAAGAATGGTATAAATGATCCTCCGTATTAAGATCTGGCTGTATTATATTTATTATATTGTCTAGCAGATATATCAGTGCCACAGTGCCTTGGGCACAAGACTGAGCATTCAGATGTAAGTGATCAAGAGATTTAGATATTAGTTAGCGCTCCAAGCAAAAGTAAACAGTTCTCAATATTAATGAAAATATAACCAGTTGTCAAAAAAGCTGATGTAAGTTAACATTTTACAACTTCAATTAGCAGTCATTAAAGTGATGATGTTGAGAAATATGTGGGTATGGCTTTATTTTAAATCATTAATGTTGCGCTATAGAGACAAGTAGTTTAGACAGAATAACTATTTCCTCACTATGTATATTTGTGCACAGGAGAAGCAACGTATGACTGATAAACTGGAAGATACAAGCCTGCGTTTGAAGGATGAGATGGATCTGTACAGGAAAATTATGGATAAACTTTGGCAGAACAGACATGAGTTTCAGAAGGAGCGAGAGGCCATGCAAGAGGTAACACAGTGTCATTTTCATTGCAGATTACAATTATACACATACATAAAAAAAAATCTCCAGACCTCTCACAGAATCACACATGCATGTAGCTGATTGAGGACCTACGGCGTGAACTGGAGCACCTACAACTCTTTAAACTGGAAGCTGAGAAGCCCGGCCGTGGCCGTAACGCCGCAGGACTGTCTGAGTACAATGCCAAGACTCGAGAGATTGAACTGGAGCATGAAGTAAAACGGCTTAAGCAGGTACAGTGGAAAGATATGGCCATTCTTATTGTGCTGTCTGTGATATGTCAGCTTAAGATGATATTACAAATCAGTCTGGTCCATGATTGTTTATATGATACGTAGTATATGTATACTTTACAACTCTCAAGCTCCGAAAAGCACATGAAAGTACCACAAAAGTGGCTCATGCACTATATTAAAAAAAAAAAAAAAGGAAAAAGAATATATATATTAGATTTTAATATAAGGATATGAATCTTATATAATTAGAAGAATTTATATGCATTAGAGAAATTTCTGTGACATTTCCAGGTTGGGAAATCACACTTTTAAAATTCCCTCATATACAGTAAGCTGGTTTACCAATACCATGAGAAACCTTAAGAAAAATGAGAGTTGTTAAAAGAACCAATCAAAATAGGAAATATGTCTTGATTTTAGCTAAAACTGGTTTAGTCTTATTTTAAATCATATTAAGCTATATTGTGGTTCCCTTGGAAGTGTGCTGATTTCCCAAATGAGAACCACTGCTGTATATTATATGCATACTGTATACTTCCTTGCATTGAGTATGATTTGCTCACTGATGTGTTTAATCATCTAACAGGAGAACCATAAACTCAGAGACCAGAATGATGATCTGAATGGACAAATTCTCAGCCTCAGCCTTTACGAGGCCAAAAACCTGTTGGCATGTCACACCAAGGCCCAGTCACTGGCAGCAGAGATAGACAATGCCTCCAGAGATGAGGTGAGAACAACATTCACAGAGTACAGAGACCTGCAGATTTCCAAAGCTTTGCCTGGTCCCTTTGAGGGACTGCATATAAGTTCCCATTAGAAACCTGCGCAAGACCAATTTTTCCATCCCACTCCCTGCTCCCCCTGCTCCCACAGAAATATATATGATTTGTCCTGCTCCCGCCCGCAACATTCATGTTTTGTCAGTCAGTACAACCATGAAATAGTTCTGTAACATCAAATAAGTTCCACAGCATCCCAGCATAAATGCTCACAATAAAATATTTGTTATTTAAGCATCATTAGCCTATTTTAACAGAAAAGCAAGAATGGGCTGCTGTGTGCACGGTTTGGCATGAATGCGAGCAAAGAGCTCCCTTTATAGACACTTAAAAGCTGACATCAATGCGATCTCACAAAACTCTGTAATAACACAACAAATATATGCACAATGAATCTTTCAAAATGTTTACACTTTGTGTGTTATAATGAGAGGATTCGTTAGCAAGCAATTTTCAGTGCTGCACAAGAAATTTTAAGTGTTGAGAGGATTCTAATTTAAACACTTCTGGTTGGCCATTGCGTTCTAAAAATCAACAGTTAAGTCTGTGATTGGCTACACTGGTCAACGCTGCAAACACGTGATATAAATAGAAACTGCATATGCTTGCTCCTGTTAATCATTATTATTTTATATTAGTTGTTCTTGTTGCTTTTATGCAATAGTGAGTAACAATTTATTTGTTTTTAGATGATAAGAATGATTCTGTACCTTAAAGGGATAGTTGAAAATTCCCCCACGATTTACTCACCCTAAACCCATCCAAGGTTTCTTCTTTCAGACAAATACAATCTGACTTACAGTATATAAAAAATGTCCTGGGTCTTCCAGGCTTTATAATGGCAGTGAATGGTGGTCAAGATTTTGCAGCAAAATAAAGTGCATCCATCCATCCATCATAAAAAGTGCTCCACATGGCTCTGGGGGGTGAATAAAGGCCTTCTGAAGTGAACCAATGCATTTTTTAAAGAAAAATACCCATATTTAAAACTTTATAAACTGTAATCGCTAGCTTCCGCTAACTGTCACATGTTCACGGATGACGTAGGACTAGTGTTCAGCATCTGAGGTTCTGAGTTCTCTCTCCATGAAGCGATCTGAACTTTTCAGTTCATCTCAATGGACGCACAGCGCACCTGTATTTGATGCTCTGTAAACTCTTTGTGAAGGCGCACAACTCACCGTCGCTTTACTGATAGCGCTGTTTCTCACACATGCAAAGAGAGAGAGCGAGAGTCTTACCACGCTGAATCGACACGCTATATGTAAACTATTCTTTATTGTCTTTTCCTGTAATGGAGTTCGTTTAGAATTATTCATATTCATTTTCGAACAAGCAGAAGACATACCGGTTTCTCCGGTAGTGGGCGGAGCTAATGCGCAAATGGCAATTTCATTGGCTGGCGTTGATCTAGTACCTTCCCTGTTTTGATTTCAGCAAATCAGTTTGACCGAACGCAGACAACGTGATTAATATTCATGAGCCCAGCAGCTCATCAATCCATAGTGCATTGTATATACAATAGTATGATAGTAGAATTAGTAGTAGTATTATCTTTTAATAATAATTAATATGATCTATTACTATTTTTTTTACAGAAACCCTCAATGACCAAAAATATCTTAAGCATCACCACCAGTCTTAAGTTCAGTAAAATGACATATATGCATTCATTAGGCCTAAAAGTTAATTTTTACATAAAGGCATTGTGCTAGAAATATTACTATTATTTAGTAAAATGTATGTGATACTGCTACTATTGCTGAAAAAATTTATAAAACTTTATTTTTTAAGAGAATTAAATCACAATATTTCTTCCATGTTTTAATTTTAATAGCAAATCCCCTTTATTTACCAAAAATAAAATGTTTAAATTTCATTAATTAAAAGACAAATTAAATTTGGGTGAAACTTGTTTACTGTTTTTCATAATTATAGAACTTGTAGAAAAACTTTAAACACAATTGTAAATAAGTATAAAGAATGGCATTGGTTTTATTTTTAGTGCTAAAAAGTTATTGTTTTTTAATTAGCAGATTTTTGTGTTTTGCTTTGGTACCGAAATTGGTACCGAGAACCGTGGATTTTCACTGGTATCGGTACCGAATACTGAAATTTTGGTGACAACACTACGTAAGACCTAGGAACAGCGTAAGATTTAATCACACTCCATAAAATGAGAAAAGTAAGTAAAGTTTATTTATATAGCACATTTATCACAGCAAAGCTGACCAAAGCGCTGAACAAAGTCAAATATAAACATGAAATAAACAAAACAGATGATACATTAAAACAATGGAACATAGATAAAATCCAATTTAAAATGCCTGGGAATAAAGATATGTTTTCAACGTCATTTTAAAAGTTGTGATAGAAGGTGCAAGGCGAATGTCCAGTGGAAGTTGGTTCCCGAGACGGGGGGCCGCAATAGAAAAAGCCCTATCACCCTTCGTTTGAACGAGGGACAACTAAAAGAGCTCTATCAGAAGATCTTAGAGATCTGGAGGATGAAACAGGAATAAGATGATCTGACAGATAAGATGGGGTTGACCATTAAGATTTTTCTTATGACAAAACCAGTCATAAGATTTATACATCATCTATAAATAAGCTTTCCATTGATGTATGGTTTGTTAGGATCGGACAATATTAGACCGAGATGCAACTATTTGAAAATCTGGAATCTGAGGGTGAAGAAAAAAATCTAAAATACTGAAAAAATCACCGTTAAAGTTGTCCAAATGAAGTCCATATTACTAATCAAAAATTACATTTTGATATAAAATTTCTTCACGAACATGATCTTTACTTTTTGACCCTTACAATGTTTTTTTGGCTATTGCTAAAAATATACCCCAGTGACTTAAGACTGCTTTTGTGGTCCAGGGTCACATATTTGGTTTTCCTTAAGCCATACTTTGTGTAGTTTTAAAAATACTAAATGTTACAATACTAAACATTAGCATTTGTTCTAATCTAGACGAACTTCCAAAATGTCCTTTAGCTTTACATGAAGACTGCCATATCATAATTTTTTTGTCACTCTCATTTGGTCAATCTCTCCATCCTTCCAGCTTGTTGAGGCTTTGAAAGAACAAGAGGAGATCAACTTCCGTTTAAGGCAGTACATGGACAAGATCATCCTGGCTATCCTCGACCACAACCCCTCCATTTTAGAGATCAAGCATTAGGCTCCTGGGCTGAGAGCGGATAGAGGACTCACACTCGACAGAGAGCTCCCCGTTCAGGCCAGGGGTGTAAAATGCACCACCTCTGCCCCCTTACATCAAGTCATCATGTATTTACAGAGCAAGTTGCTGTCAAAATGATTGTGTCTCTCATGTGCTTGTCTCACACACGTGGGTCACGTTTCCATCACTGCTCAAGTCATCACGCTGTGCATTTAGGCTGTAGAAATGACAAAAACAAGTGATGAAACTGAAATCTAGAGTAGAAGTGTATCTTTGCTCTCGGTTATATATATATATATATATACACACTACCTCTGAGTATGTACAACTCAGTGTTTTATTCAACACGACATGAACAAAAGAAGTAGAATTATATTAAATATCACACGGTCACACCATACAGGAGAGCTATACATGCACCCTATGGCATGTGAGGGTTTATTATTATTATTATTATTTGAACATTTAATCAGCCCTCAAGTATTTCTTTATAACGTGCTGTGTGCCTATGAAGTCTTAACAGTCCAGCACTGAATCAACAGACAGACCTATAGAAAGACATGACTGTATAATAACTGTAATCAGCAGATTAGGGAACTTCTTTTGAATGTTCTCTGCCAACACACGCTGTGGTCTGCTGTGAAAATCATAATCATGCCATGCCATCCCAAGATAAAATACACTGCTGTAAACTGCTGATGCTTTCAGTTGGGCTGAAATAATGATATACAGCTTCTAACTATGGGTCTGTACTGACCATCAGCATCCTTTGACTGAGGGGTCACGTGCACAAGTGAACACAGTACAGACGACACAGCTGTACAGTATAGTATAAATACGTAAAGAAAGAAAAGTCTATAGAAAATGTGAAAAAGAAAAGTTTATTTTTCTTAGAAGTCTGAGTTTGGATGAAATAGTCCACTGAAGTCTCAAGGACGAGCTGGATGTTATACATAATGAGTGAGAGGTAAATGATAATTATATAATAAAGTCATTTTTGTATAACAAGAAGTACAAAAGCCCCAAAACCATGACCATAATAAAGTGGTTAATAGTATATGTGTGTATACCTATATATATATATATATATACATACAAACAAACACACATACATACATACATACATACACACACTCACTATTCAAAAGGGGCAATAGGATTTTTGTAAACAAAAGTATTAAGCAAGGTTGTGTTAAGTTGATCAAAAAGACATATAATGTTACTCACGATTTCTATGTCAGATAAATGCTGTTCTTTTGAACTTTCCTCAAAAAAAAAAAAAAATCCACAAATAAAATATTTAATATTTCTTGATCATCAAATCATCATATTAGAATGATTTCTGAAGGTCATGTGACACTGGATCACAATTACTGGAGTAATGACTGCTGAACATTCAGCTTTATCATCACAGGAATACATTTTTGATCAAATAACTGCAGCCTTGGTGAGAAAAAGACACTTCTTTCAAAAACATGAAAAAAAAGTTAAACAACTTTTTTTTTTTTTTGATCTTGGTCACCTGGACAATAATATCTTGATATTGTACATCAGTGCCATGTGTAAAGGAAGTTGCACATTGAACTGTACATCCCATGAATGTATCACCACGCCACTCACATTATTCTGTATTCTCATATTTCCATTTTTCAGATTTAGCCAGTCAAATACGATGGGATTCAGTATTTTTAATTCTTGTGTAGTCTGGGAAAGGAGCCAATACTGCTAAATGCTCGACTGTCACAAACTAGTTTTGCTTTGTTGCACAAATTGTACTGAATCTATTTCTTTGCATGGTCTTAATCTCTTTCTGTTTATGCCCTTTATTTGGAATGTAACAATGTTTCGGTTGTTTCAGTAACTATTATTCTAAATGGGTATAGAGGAGCCTTTATATCTTTCTGTTCTATTTGTGTTGTAGCATTTTTCACTCATTGTAAATGTTGTACAGAAACTAGTTAATATTTGTATCGATGTGCCACTCATCAACCTTAATCAATAAAGGAAAGGCTGTCTTTTATACAGTTTTATGAGAAATGGCAAGTTGCACATGCAACTATGTACTGTATACATCATTTGTAACCGTTTAAATGAAGTGACATCACACCGTCCTCATCAGTGCTGATGTCACAGACGAGACTCGTTTGTCATTATCAATGTAAAGAAAAGACGTTTGATTTTGAGCAGTCAGTGATTGCAATCTTCTGAAAAAAAAAACCATATTAAAACCTTATTGTTTCATATAATTTAACACTTGGATGACCAAACCTAGACCCATTCCCAGCAACAGTGTCAGTTTTGCACATTTTAAAGAGTTGTGCTGTGTCTGTGTCCACTGTAACAGGTTAGACGTAACACAGTTTAATATGGGTCATGGTTTTCACAACCTTTTTTTGTTGTTGTTATAGAAAAAGATAGATAGACCTTTTTTGTCCAGTGTGTGGGTATGTATTACTATTACTCATTTATATTTACACAAGTAGGAAAGGATATGGAAACAGCTTTCAGAAAATTCAATAACAGTTTAAAAGCCTCAAGAAATATGACAAATTTGAAATGCTAAATAAATTACTTGTTTTGGCATGACTTGAAATGACAAGAGTATTGACTTTTTTTGTCTTTTCTATCAGTTTTTAACACATGAACAGATCGATTTTAATTTGGAAACAACTTTGCCTGCTTCAGTAAGCACTAAACGTAACTTTGTCTTCATCTAGTGGACAAAGTCTGTAACATAAGAGGCCCAGACATCTGTCCCTTTCATTTAGGATGAATGTAAGAAATAATATAAAAAAAACGGTAATGCTGTGGATAATCAAAAGAAGTATATATACTCTTAATAATATACTAATAGCATGAGAGAGATTAATCTTTATTCTTAGAAACTGCTGAAAATTATACCATTTTAAGATGAGTAATTATTTACATCTCTCCTACTGTGATAGTCAGCTGTGTTTTTGTTTGTTTTTTAATATTTCCAGATAGTTGTTTTATGTGTGTCACTCTGAAGGACATTAAATCACAATAAAGGACAGCATGGTAGTTATTGCTTTAAAGAGAATTACATTAAATGATTTAACTATTATAATTATTTAACTTTGAACATGTCAAAAGAGAAAGAAAGTTTCATTTTGATACAAACAATATCAACATGTTTTTTTAAACAAAACAAAATAATTTCCATCAAAAAACTATTCTAGAGGCTCTCTGCTGCATCTGTGGCACAGCTAAATATGACTGATATTCAAACTATATTCATTATGATGTGAATTAATTTTTTTAATGTATATGGCTGCTCTTTTTCAAGCATAATTTTGATTCCATTTATTATTTTAGGATCTCCTCCCTTCTGTGTGGATCCCTGTTCATTTTCCATGTCCTCTCTGTCAATCAATTATTTCTGTCTCAGAAACAAAGTATCACATTTAATACCTATTTTCATAACACTTAATAGCAGAAGTTTTCTCCAAAAACATTATTTTACAAATTACTGCATGTAATAAGTTTTTAATTAGAAATATGAGTTAAGGGCGTCGCACCAAAAGACAGCTTTAATAAATATATGGATAAAAAAAAAGATTTACTAAAATATACATAAAAATTTGCCATTTATTAATATTTTTTGGAATTTTATTTTAATTTATGAAAGTTGCAATTCATTGAACCATGCTTGAGACAGTCACACCACAGGACAATTTTGAGATTTGGCTCAAAATAAAAAAAAATCTAATAACAGCAGCTTTTATAAAAACAGGTACACAACGCACAAAGAAATGTTTAACCATTTACTGCATTTTAAGTAATGACATTACTAATTATATTCATGATATTTTGACATGAAAATATCATATCAAAATCCCATATATATATATATATTTCACACACACACACACACACACACACACACATATATATATATATATATATATATATTATATATAAATTTTACATTCTCCACAAAACAAAAAAAATTCTTATTAGATAAAGTTTTTTGGGGGAACCTAAAATGGTTCTTCTATGGAGTCTCTGAAAAATGCCATTTTGGAACCTTTATTTTTTTTCATAGTTTAAATGTATCCTGTTTGAAAAGCAACATTTTTGTCTTTTATTATCCCTCATAACCTTAAAGTTGTACTTATTCTATTTTACAAAAGTATATCATAGTCAAGTTTGTGCCAGAATACCAAACTACTGTCTGTCACCTTAATGTTGATACCTCAAAACATGTTTTGGAGTCTGAGATAGGTAGAAAACATATAAACCTACAAGCCAGCACAATATCATGTTTGTTTAGTTAGAAATGACACTGTTTTACTGTGTTCTTGTGATTTAAATGTAACTCCCTGTGTTAGTTGAATTCAGGTGAGAAAGTCTGGAAGGACGTCTGGCTCTTCTCATCTGCAGATCTTACAGCTTTCACTCATAATGAAGGAGGAGATTACATGAAATCTAACAAAAATATTTTTGATTGCAGGACTAAGACCTGTTATGACTTAAAGTAGCCTACTATACATATGTCACATTTATTCAATCTAGTTTACAGAAGCGTTCTTCAACTTCCTCTTGAATAATCCAGCAGGGGGTGCTACGGAGTTTTCTAAACATTTTAACCTACAGTACTATTGAATTGAAACCAATGAACTGAGACTGAGTTTTACTTCTATGACTGAAACAGAGAAATATTCACAACAACACAACTAATATGTCCCGTTTACCATTTAATTTTTTTTCTTTAGACGTTTTTAGTGTAATTAGTCAAAAGACAGTGCTGTTTTCCAACTTCTCAATGTGTGTTCATGTCTCAGACCCTCAGAGCGCTGCCATGGGCTTTTAATTGGAGCAGATAATAGTCACATGACAAGCTCACATCACATGAAGCCTATGTGTACAAGTCTTGTGATATCTGCACTTCACTTGGCGTTCCCAGCATAAAGTACGTGTATTCGAGGAAGATCCTCATTCTTCACATTACTGAGGCTCTGATAAGCCAGGCACCTCCCGCACAATTCTCATCAGACATCCAACAGGAATGTGCTCTTCAAAAATGACTTACATGTGTTTTATCACAGCTGTCCAAACAAAAAGCCTCCCAGACCCCTCTCCTGAATTCACTAAACGTCTCACTTGTCTCAGGTTTTGGGGGTTTTAAAGGGATATATTTAGAAAGTGAGGACTGAGATGGTTGCATAGCTAGAATAGGATCTGTTGTTGTCATGAGGGTGAAAAACTATATAATTTCTTGTTATTATCAATGTTGAAACAGTTGTGCTGCTTAATATTATTGTACTTTTTTACAGGGTTCTTTGATAAATAGAAAGTTCAAAAGATCAGAATTTAATTGAAATAGGAATCTTTTGTAACTTGACTTACAGTGACTTTACTGTCACTTTTGATCAAATTTATGCATCCTTGGTGAAACTATCGATGTCTCTCACTATATATTTGAGAGTGAACTGAATATATATATATATATATATATATATATATATATATATATATATATATATATATATATATATATAAAACCTACCCTTTTTATCCTTACAGAATTTATTACATCTTAGATGTTACTTCCAGGACTGAGCAAAATTGAGTTTGTGAAAATGAGTTTTTGATTATTTAACATTAGTATGTGTGGTCCAAGTGATCTCAGCAGAACTTTTTTTTATTCTTATTAAAGATAATGACATCACTTTTTTTTCTTCCAACAATATGCAATAATGAAATGCTTCTAACAAACATGCTTTAACAAAGTAAATAGGGTCAATTTTGAAGTTGACTTTAAGCTATTAGTTTTAAATGACCCGTCAGTGTTGCTGTAGCCCACAGCTGTTTCACTCCCACAGCAGACCTCAGAGTCTCTTCTCGCCTGTCATGGTGTGTGCTACATTACCTCTCTGCTAGGGGAATGGAGTGCTTTATTTGGGCCAGGCATGGCTGCTCCTCATGATTGAGCACTGCAAGGTGTGAATGACCTCCTTCTCTCATAAGGACGTAAGTGAGGAACCCAAAGTACAGGGGTCTGTCCCACTTTCATGCTTTTTCTCGGATCCCCTTTTAGGATGGGCTATCTTGGACATTAGAGACTTCGAATCACAGCTGAGAGTTACATACTTTATAGTCTGCTGGGATAGATAAACAGTGCTGACCCGATCCAACACTCATAAAGCATGTTAGCATGGAACATTAATCAGATCCATAAGATCGGATATGATCTGTTTAGATTGTTTAAATTATCCAAGATCAGATTTAGTCTTTAAGATTTATCCCCCCCCCCTTTTTTTTTGTCGGTAACAAGCTTGTTTGTTTCCCACTTTTCCATACAGTTGATACAAGTTTATTACTTGCCAGATGAATGGCAATTCAGTTCTGACGAGAAGATTTAAAGGGATAGTTCACCCAAAAAGACAATTACGTCATCATTTACTCACCCTGTCAGTCCCAACTAGTGTTATTTTAGTATAACTGAGAAAATATTTTAGTTTTAATAATATATTAAATTATTTTCTGTTTGTATACTTTTTACATTTTCTTTTTCTTTTTACAAATAATTTTTTTTAAATAACTTTTGTTTTACTTTCTGTTAATTTAGCACATGAAGTTAATTGAAATTAATAAAAATGAGTAATGTTGTAAAATGAAATAAATTAATTTTTTTATTCTATTTTATTTTATTTTATTTTATTTTTATTTTATTTAAAACAAACACAACAAAAACAAAAAGTGTTTAGGTTAAAATATAGTTTCAGTAAAATATAGTTACTCTGATCCAAACTAGTATCAAACTTGTTTCTTTCTACATCTTCTTTTCCAAATGAACGAACGAATGAATTAATGAATTAAACAGTTTCTTTTTTAACAACATTAGAGGTGAACTATCCCTTTAAGTTCCTGTTGTCCATACTGAGTGCTTTTCTCACAGGGTGCTGTTAAGGGGACTCACAAACCTCCCGCCAGGAAATCGATTACCTGCGTGTTAATTGCTGTTCTCTATGTGAAGCCTGCCCTCTGGCCATAAAAAGATCACTGCTCTCGCATGCATCCAGCGGGCCATCTTCACTCAGATCTTTTGAGGGAAATTGTCTTTAGTGAGGTTTCACTCTGTGCCTCTTAAGGGAGAAATCAATCTGAAGGCCTCCCACATAGTAAACTGGTAATAGGAGGACAAAAGATGCACTGTAAGACCATTTCTGCATATGTACGGGCCTTGTCAATGTAATGAAAGAAAAAATCACTGGCCGTGTTGCTTAAAAGGTAATTAAAAGTAGTTTTGGATAGACCAAATGGATTTCATGCAGCTTTCATTCAGTTTGCTGTGTAAAACATGCGCATACTCTCTCTCTCTCTGGTTTTTAAAGGGACAGCTCATCCAGAAATGAAAAATCTGGCATTGATTTATTCATCCACCTGTCGTTCCAAACCTTGTTTGTTATATAAAAGAAGATATTTTGAAGAATGTCTCAATAAACAAAAATGTACATTCATAAAACAATACTTTGTGTTTTCTTAATTTGGCATAAAATTGCAGAAAACTAGTTAACGCTGCTGCATGAGTGTTTCTAGTATAAAGTCGGAGTAAGTGATGGCAAATTTGACATAGTTTTCTCTTTTGAGCCAACTTCTCTCGAAATTGTTTTACATCTTTTTTAAAGTCATAAAATCCCTATCATGGACAAATCGCTATTGGTCCAACTAAGATTGCAAAAAAAAAAAAAACGTGTTGTAGATTCTGTTCACCACTATAGATGTTTACTCAGTTGTAATGATTTCCATTTCTGAGATCCCCAGAAATTAAAAAAGGGTCCATACAGTGATAAAGTAAGTGGTGCAATGTTGTTCCCAACATCCCTAAAAAAAAGATCTTCTTGCATGGTCTGCAGAAAAAATATATGCATTTGTGTTTGTAGCGACATAATAGTGAGAAAATGAAGAGAGAATGTTCTGGGGTGAACTTTCCCTTTAATTAGTTAGGCTTTTCTTGGCCTGCAATGCAGCATTAATGACAAAGCATCAAGGGACTTTATGTACGGTAGTCTCTTTAAAACTGAACATATGGAAGCTTCACAGTCATATGGTGTTAATTACAATATTACTTGGCAGAAGTCATTGAGGTCTGGATTAAGAACAGCATTTTGAATAGAAATGGGCTACAGAAGAGATAAAGACAAATTTAGTGGGACATTGGATCCCAAATGACACTTTGTGAAAAAAAACAACAACCTTTGGATAAAAATTTGAAGAGCATGGAGCGTGTGACTCAGTATGTGTGTGTGTGTGTGTGTGTGCTGTAAAGGGGAACTCCGATCTGTCCAGGCATGCCTCCAGCACTCTCTCTTTCCCATATAATGACTCATAGAAACGTGCTGTTTAAAGTAGGGGAATTCTGCTCTGGTCTCGCTGCCCGGCACATTGGGGGCTAATGTGAGACAATGGCTTATGGAAAGCTCATGCTAAAAAGCACTAGCCAGTGAGAGCCTCAAACAGTCCCGCTGTAGTGTTTTTGGCTTATCATACTGGAATGTCATTTGGCAATAATCTGTTTGTCAGTCTTAACGCAGAGCAGAAACAGATTCCAGCTTGGCATTTCAGGTTCTGTGTAACTGATGGAAAAACAGATTGCAGTGTTGAGAAATTTTCTATGTTCTGGCTTTGCCAAACCCACCAATGGGGAGCAGACTTAAACTGTTCCTGGGCAACTGTGCCGTTCCTGCCTGTAGAGAGTGCCAAGCTTAGAGAGAGCTGTGCGTGGAGCCATGTGGGCCATGTTATTGTCCCAGCATTCCTGTTCATCAAGCTCATCTACTGCCACCAAGCATAAAAAGATCACAAGGTTCTGGACGTCTGCTGAGATGCCACTGATGCTTGGGTGATGACTTACTAGCGTGTCTTCACATCTAAATGACTCTTGAATGTCTTTTGACACATGTAATGACCCCGAACGATCTGAGAGCTGTCTATTCAGTGTATATAATCAGATTAATATGCATAGCAAATTCAGTCATGCTTACTTGACATGTTCCTGGAGCAACCTGATGCGAGTGAAGGTGGAAACCAAAGAGGATTATGATACTTTCTGTTAGTAGTCCCATTCATCAAAATGGCATTTGATCAACTTGCACAGAGAAATCAGTTTCACACTCTAAAGAGCTTTCCAAAAACTACTGTAATAGAATACTTGAATGGCCGTGGAGAAATACGTTTTTTATCTACAACATGAGACCAACTGGACTATGCTAACCGGCAAAAAAACAACCATTTTACAGACTATTTTACAGAGCACACACAATGTAGAACTTAAAATACCATATTTGAAGCTCCCGGTAATTTGAACTGGCTCGTTAACTGGGCTCACAGTGGCTTATGTTTGTAACCGCAGAAAACAGTCATCACTTGTGAATTTCAGGTATGAGTTTGGTATGAGAAGAGCAAATGTTCGGAAGTGCTGAAAAACTGCTGTGGCTTATAGTCTCGAAAGGAAGAATAATGTCATTGTGAACAGATTGTTGACTCTAGATTTGAGCTGTTTCGTGTAAATCCAGGAAAATCTCAGAATGCATTCTCCCATGAAGGAAGCCATGCAAAGAAAGCCATGCAAAGAAAAAAATTATATATATATATAATTATAATTAGGTTTTATATAAAAATATAATATTAGACAACATGCTATAGTTACACATGTGTAGAAAGTACATACACGATGAAGCGAAGTTACCTTTTTTATTACACATGAAATATATTGGAGAGAAATTTGAAATGGAATTGAGACAGACTCCCATTGGGAAAGCTGTGGCTCTATGATACCACTGTACCATGGCAGTTTTCAGTCTATGACACAATAGGACATTTCACTTAGTGGTGTTATTGTATCCTCATGAATATGAGGAAATAAGTCAGACCTGATGTTCTTGTCATCTTTCATGTACACTCCCACACCCAGCCCATTCTTCTGTCTGGGTTCAAGTTCTTGTTGTATCTTCTGGTCGGCTGAGAACAGCTGTTTTCCAGGACATCATCGAGTAAACATCTCTTCTTCTATGTCTCCTGTGTTGGCTGTATTACAGGTTGGAGAGTGGATTGTCTGGAAGGTGCGAAACCTCACTATATAGACATCCAAGACATTTATCATGGATTTCAAAACCACAAGACCACGATGTGCTAGCGATGCTATAAGACACTGACAAAAACGTCTATTGCATATTAGCCATCTTAAAATGTGTTCTTGTTCTGGCGTATGTGCATTTGTTACTGTGAGTGGGAGGAGGTCTCATTAAGCTCGCTTATAGCTATAGATGGGACTCAGTTTTGGGTCAGGGTAATAGGGTATTTGTCTGACAGTGAAACCTGCAGACACGGGCTTAACTACGTAAGTCCAGTGTTAACATTGGCTCTGAGCTTTGCATTGCCTGAGTGTTTCATCATCGTGATTTAAGGCCATTGTCTGTTACTGGCTTGGCTACAGACACCAGTTCTTTGTCTGTGTGCAACCACCAGTTAATACATCCAGCTGTAATTCATCCATTTTCTTATTTTGCTTGTAATACTATTTTAATGACATTTATAGCCTTTGAACAACATCAAAGTGTTTGATGTAGGTTTACATGTAAGTGAACAATTTAATTAAGCAACATCACACAAACATGCAAATTGTTCTGAATATCAACACAGTAGTGATTCAAACATGCAGCTGATATCAATAAATAATCGAATCTGATTGGCCAAACATTCCCCCGAATTTGTTATTATTATATTTTCTATAATTTTTTAAATTATATTTAACATATTGTTTTCAATTAAATCACTTGTTAATGGGAGGTATAAAATTGCATTTGTGTTTCCACTTTTCCGTGAACGCCAGTTGATGTGAGTGAGTCATTGAGTCATTTAGTGAATCGATTCGTTCGCTGATTCATTCAGTTATGCCAGTATGGCCGTGTGTTACTCTGAGATGCGTCGAAGTTTATTCTGCTTTTGACTTAGTTTGGAACTATTTTCACACAATGTCGCCCGTTTCAGAAATAGTAACTGGTTATAATTTGTCTAAAATGTGAGTTACTTAATATTAACTTATGGTTTATTTAACTATTGTATAAAAGCCATGTCACGCATATAGTTTTATGAGAGCTTAACATCCTGTCAGTCAACAGCTTCGCTTGCCTTCAGGAGAACTTCCTGTAAGTTTATCTGGTTGTGTTATGAGGTGTGATTTATCTCCATCACATATGGAAGCATGATTAGTTTTTGTGTTTTGTTGCTGATAGCCCTGCTGATTTATACCGGGGCTCCGTGCCTCAGGCCTGACCTCTCAAAGCATCATGTCTCTATAAATCAGCCTGTAATATACACTAGATGAGGATGTAAATAATTAGAATATACATCGTAATCCCCTCTAAAAGGGTGAAACTGAGTGTGAGGGTGTGTATATATTTGCGTTCTCGCTCATGCATGTGCACATCAGGATAGCGTCAGCACATCATTCAGTTTGTATAGAAGGGTACAAAGCAGTGTTGTTAACAAACTATCAAAAATCATATTCGTTCATTAAAATTATGCTGAAATAAAAATTATAAATAAACCCAAATAGGCTTATTAGATGAAAAACTTAAAACTTAGACTTAAAAATTAGAAATTAACCTTAAATAAATAAATAAAAAATGTGAATGCTGCTTTGGAAACTAAATACTAAAATGACTAATACTGAAATCAAATAAATGAAAACTAAATAGAAATATTTCAATACCTCAAAATTTTAAATGGCCAAAAAATTTACTAAAATTAAAATGAATGAATAAAAATGAAAACTTACTTAAAAATATTAATAAATGCTATAACTAAATAGTACCAAAATAACATTGTACCAATGTCTAAGACTTGAAAATCTGGAATTTAAAAGTAAGTTAAACCTGAAAATGTAAATGTAAACGTTGGAAATGTTGATGTAAATTAACATGAAATATTTAAGATATTAAATATGCAGTATTTAATTATTAACATTATCTAGATCATTGGATCAATTCTGAAGCAAATTAGACAGTTTTCAATAAAGCTCAAGCTCTTCGAATCATGTTGGAACAAATTATCATCAGCTTTTACAGAAACTTTCATTACAGTCGGAATGAAATGGAAATTCTTCTGCTTTCTAAAAGCATGTTATTGATATTATTGTGAATTTTTTATTTTTTTTTTAACTTGTGATTTTTTTATAAAAAATGTCATGACTTGATCTTCTGGCAAAATGACTTCTCCAGTCATTTAGTTGAAAGAGGACAAACCAGTGACTTAGACATTTAGAAATTCATGTTCATTTTTAACTTTTACGCAAATTGCTATGTGGATACAGTAATATAATTTGTAATTAGAATTTCACTATTGGTCACAGACTTTTCAACCTCGTTTTAGATCATGTTTCACATTCACTCTGGGGGAGAAGCGGTTTTTCAGCCGCTTCACTGGCGTCATTATACTTCTTTGTTCTGCTTACCCAAATGCCTTTTCCTCTCTGTTTGAAATGTTTTTGTAGAGACCAGACCCTCTCCATCCATAAAAACCTTTCCTCCAGATCCTCCAGTCTCCCGATCCTCCTTAAATCATCCCTGGAATGTAATCTTAACAGAGAATTAATGCTTTCTCTTTAAAGCAGGTCCAAGACGGCTTCATTAATGCATGGTGGCCTGTAGAAATGCTCCTCTTGGGCCTAATGCAGACAAGTGCTGCTCAAAAGAAAGGAAACGGTCTAAATGAAAACGTCTGATGGATATTCAGTGCTGATAAGGTCTTGGTGCTAGAAGGCTAAACGCAACCGCTTGTTTTTTTTTTCATTCTTATCTTTATATAATAGACTTTTTTAAATGCTTTGCAGAGGATTTGGCATTTTTACAGCATGTACTGGTATTGATGATGTTATATGGCTGGTGTGCACGTGTGCCTGTGTTTGTGTTAAAGCAATACGTCTCTCTGCATCTGTGTGTTACTGTGTATGTGTGTGTGTCAGCTGTTGGTTCTGGCCGGGCCCATTTCTCCTCCCTGATTGGAGAAAGCACAGCAGAGGCTCTCTGTGTTCCTGTGAGTAATGCAGGGCCGCTGATCCATGGGTGTGTCGCCCTGCCGCCCCTGCGCTTTCCCCTCGTCTCCCTGTGGCTTAGTGACTGACAAGCCGACTCCAGCTCTTGGCCTACTGTTCACCAAATACTCCAGCTTCACACAAGCACCATGTTTATAGTTATTCCAAACTGCAATAAATAAATAAATAAATCAGAATGTTGCAAACAGAATTTGTGATTATTTGAAGCGTTTCCATGCAATGGGATCATTTCTACAGGCTTTGGCTGAAGTATTTCAGAGGGCCTAGAGCACCATATGACAGTTTATACATTGATATTACGGTCACATGCCTTGTTAAGTCAAAGTTACATATTTGCACATCTAGGAAGTTATTTGCTAAGTGCATTTCCATTGTAGTTTATTAGCATCTTCTTGCTACATAAAAACATTTATCCAACTTAGGCCAGATTATATGTTTTTTTTAATGTGCATTATTTGATTATAAATATAAGTGGGTCGATGACCTCATTATTGTTTTACAACAACATTAATCTCATAGGCCTTAAGTTTTCAAAATGGCATCCGGTGAATCCCGGGAATCGGGCATTAAATAAGGAAATAAAGATTAATTTGATCACATAAACACTCATTCTGATTTGTAAAGACTGGTTGAAAATGAGAAACTTAATTATTTTATTCTATGGACAGCGTTGTTCTTCTCTAATAGTGGACAAAAACACTCAATACAAGTAAATATTAACTAGATATTATTATTTTTTAGCTTGCACGCAGTGATTTTTACACAGCACTAATGGGTTTGTATACATGACAACGTACACTGCACCGTTCAAAAGTTTGGGCTCTGTACATTCTTGCTCACCAAGTCTATATTTATTTGATTGAAAATCCCCTAAAACAGTAATGTAGCATTGAAACTGTCATCTTAATGATTATTTGAAGAACAGGGTTATTACAGTCATTGAGCCCGTTCTATCCCTATAAAAAGAAAACAGAATTAAAGATGCAAAGATTCACTTTTATTGAAATTTACGAGACTGATTCAAATCCAATGTGAGTTTATACTGGAAGATGATATCCTGACTGTTTGGCTTGTTGCTTCTGGTGGAAATGAGAAAGCATGTGGCTTGTTGTCCTCATGTGGGTGTGAGGGCTGGAGTTAAAGTGAATACCAGAAATACTTCTTTTATTATCTTTAACATTACTAACACACAAGCGAGAGAGCAAAATGAAACATTTCTGAGTAGAAATTAACATCTGGTTTTTTGCATTCTCCAGTACATGAATCCACAGGATGTGTGACCTTTAAAGTGCATTCTGTGTCTCAGTGTTGTGTGAATAACTTGTATTTGGTCTGGATAATCTATCTGGTTCTCCTGTTTCTGACCTCAGCACAGGTTCAGGAGGCCTGAGGGATGACATACCCCGAAATGAAGTGTACAGAAGAAGGACCTCCTTTCTGTATCCCATTAACATCACCTCGTGAAATGCTCCTACACGACATGAGCAAACTGACACCCATGTGTTGGCTGGCTCAGCTTTCTGCAGGTATGGCATTTTTGGTTTTCATTTAGCCCTTGGCTTGCACGTCGGTGATGGATTGTCAGAAATGTACATAGTTGCGGGTGTAGGGCATGGCATAAGAATGTACCCGGCCCTTTATCAAGCCATTTGTGCATTTTTATGTGTTGTCTTGCCCTGGCTAAAGTAGCTGCTCATCTGTGTCTTATATAAGCGTTGGGAAACTCACACCTTAGCAGTGCGTCCGTCACATATTTAGAAAATTACTCTGCTAAGGAACTTTAAATAGAAGTAATCTGACTGCATAACAGCTGATGTTTTCATTAAGCTTTATTTTGCATCCACTATAAAACATACCCAGTCTTAAATTGCAAATTAACTAACTGCTAATTAAGGTCATCACAATTTTGGAATCTGATATGCACATGTCCACTTAGAATGCTGATGTTAACTTCCATTAGAGAGTCATGGGTTGAGTTTCACACAAGCATCGGGCTCAGGATAGTGTGTGTGTGTGTGTGGGGGGGGGGGGGGGGTCTCCTCCGTGGCCTCTGTCATTAACACTGACTTGTTAATCCTCTGGGTCAAATCGCTGGACTGTTGAAAAGGGGTGAGAGATGCTGAGAATACCTGCCTATATTAAGCCACCCTCTTCATCAAAAACATCCTCTGTCTATACATTAAAATGTTAGTTCAGCAAAAAAGAAAGAAAGAAAAATCTGTCATCATTTGCTCTCCCTCATGCCCTTTCAAACCTGTATGACTTAACGTCCTCTGTGGAGCATGAATTTGTTTTTTGTTTTGTTTTTTTGTCTACACAATGAATGTCAGTGGGTTCCAGTGTTGTTTTGGACCTCATTGACTTTCATTATATGGATCAGAACAATCTTTAAAATATCTTCTTTTGTGTTCCACAGAAGACAGAAAGTCATACAGTGTTGGAAGCACATGAAGCTGATGATGACAAAAATGATGACAGGATTTTCTTTTTTAGGTGAACTATCCTTTTAAGCTATACAGGATCTCCCAGTCTTTTTTTGGCAGGACATTTAAATATCCTTCATTAAAGACATTAACTAACATCACTTAGTGATAAGTAATAGTCTGTATCTCTGTATGTTTTATATATCTTGTTCATTGATGCCCTGGAGTATCTTCTGGGACCCCTGGCTAAAAATTGTCTTCACTAAAGGAGATAGAAAAGTATAATATGTTAATATATATATATATATATAAGACTAATATGTGCAGCATTTAATGATATATTGATAATGATATATATGATATAAAATATGTTTTTTTTAAATAGTATTAAGTATACCTAATACATTTATTTAACAAGGACACATTCAATTAATCAAATGTGAGAGTAAAGACATTTACATTTAAAGACAAATTCTTCTTTTGAACTTTCTATTCATCAAATAATCCTCAAAAAAATTAACACTGTTTTCAGTGTGTTCAGAGTGTGTTCTGAAGGAGAAATGATGCTGTGGAAATTATATATATATATATATATATATATATATATATATATATATATATATATATATATATATATTGGTGATTGAAAACCTGTAAAAATACTTTAAATATAAATGTAAATTTGAGAGGTCATAAAGTAAGTGCAGTGGATGTGCTGCGGTCTGAAACTCCCATTAAGTCCATTTAGCATCATCAGTCTCTACCAGTCTAGCTGGCCTGGCCCACAACGGGCTAAATTTGGGCACTGATGCCCCTCTTTATCTTCCTGCATCAAAGATGTCAACTCCCCTGATGGACTCATTCAAAGACCATTCAGCACAAATGGGTCAAGGCAGTGGTTAATTCACTAAACCAGCCTGCTCAAGCAAAAGTGTGTTTTGTTTCTTAGGGTTATTTAATGTTGAATCCTGCCTTTCAGTTCGGTAATTGGTTACAGTCTACAACCACATTTGCCAAAAATTAATCAACACTTTCACTAGACAGCTCTAGTGGAGCAAGAACCCAGCAAACACATAGCTCCATGAATACTGGATTGTTAAATAATATTCATGTTTTTTTTTGTTTTGTTTTTTAATCAAATGACATAAATCACATTATTTGTTCTTTTAAAATGTTTATTATTGAGGTCATGCTGAAGTTAAGTGTAACATTATTTTGTTTGGCATGAGAGAGTAAAATCTGTTTAAACATTATCTAAGGATTGAAAATATTATATTTACTACAGATGTGTAAATAAAACAGGTTTGTGACATGCTGATTGCAAAATTAATGCCTTTTTGAATCAAAAAGATTAAATAAATGTAACACACCTGTCTGTTAAGATTCACTGATTCTGAAATATTTTTCATGCAACTGTCAGAAAATCCAAGAGATATAAGAAAGCAAAATCATTTAGTACAAATTGGTGTACCATTTATATATATTGTTTCGTAATGAAACCAGAAAAACAGCTGAAATCATGCCTATCCTGTGGCTGCCATGATGAGCTTATAATTATATATTTTTCTATGTAATTATAATTAACATTTACACGCAGAGAATTTAGCAGAATTACATTAAAAAGTGCTTCTTGACCATTGACACTGCAGCTGTCAAAAAAAAACTGGATACTTGACTTACAGGTATTAATTTTAAAAATCTTTTGATCACAATTTCACTTGAAATTTAAGGCACGCTGCCTTTCTGAAGTTTTTATTTGCCGATATCTTCTGTTTTTCTAGACCTCTTTTAAGTTTGTACATAAATTGTCAAGCTACACTAATTTGTAACAGTTATGAATAAAAGCTAAAATTTTGTCAAGCCAACTTTTCATCTTAATAATTAGGGTTTTTATTTTATTTAAAATGACAATACAGTACAATACAATGAAAATACAGACACACTTTATTTTAAGGTCCAATTCTTACTATTAACAAGCCATTAACTATGACTTTTGCCTCAATCAACTCCTTATTTGCTGCTTATTAATAGTTATTAAGTTAGTTGTTAAGGGATGTAGAATATGGTCATGTAGAATAGATGCTTTATAAGTATTAATAAACAGCCAATATGTTACTAATAGGCAAGAAAATAAGCAACTAGTTAATAGTGAGATTTGATCCCTATACTATAGTGTTGCTGAAAATATATATTTTAAGAAAAGGATCTTACAAATTGACAAAAGGTATTAATATTTGGCAATTCCTGTCTGGGATATGAACACACTTGTTTACCACACAGCCGGTTCTTACACTCCAGTATGTTTATGACTGCTCATATTGCATGTCACATTAAAGGATTGAAAAGACCAGTTCTCAGGAAGTTGTATTGCCCATTTTTGATCAATTTAGCTATTGCTAAAAGGCCTGTACATAGAGGAAATCATACCCTGGACTTAGACAAAAGGTTTTTAGAAATAATGTTTTCTAACTAATTTGTTGCTTGTGCAAATCCATACGTTTCCCTTTTATAAACAAGAAGTCCAAATTCAATCACACTCTATGCCTCAAAACTTCCTAAACTGATTTGATTTTATGAAAGACAACCTGTCGTCTATATGTTTGATTGGCCAGACACTCTTCGGAAACTACTCTGTCTGCTTGCCAGATAGGAAATAACTTGAAAGTAGAGTCCAGGTATCACAGAACATATTCATACCACATGACAGATTCTGTCTACATAAAGCAAAAAAGTAATTTGAATAAAAGATGTTTTGCCTGTTTGCTTTAAAATAAAATATTTTTCCCTCTTGACAGACATGCTAGGAGGAAATACAGAGAAAACTGTTTTCCTCAAACTAAAAATAAGTTTAGTGGTAAAGCACACCAAAAGGCTGAAGACCGCTGGCTGGGACTGAACCTTTTTTTGTGCATTGTATATAGGACTTTAGTCATATAACATGTATATAATGTCTGTTCCTGCACATCACTTCATTTCCTGTGATATCTTTCTACTGCTGCTTACTCTTTTTCTATCTCACCACTGCCGCCTCTCTCATTTTTCACTTTAACAAAAGCAGATTTCTTCACCTCTTGTTTCTTATATTTGATAGGATCTTTCGTTTCTTCTGGCAAATCTTTCACTATTTCGCATAAAGTTTTGGCGGAGGTCTAACAGACCACAGGGCATGTTTGTGAATCATTTTAATCACGAGGTGTATGATTTGTTCTGGCATTCCCTCTCCTTATTCCATCCAGCAGAGGCTTAGTAGAGACTGTGTATCTTGGTTAGGTTTGCTTAGCATTAATAGTGCTTATAGGAATATTTATGTATACACCCGCACACATAAGCACACTAACAATTTGACAATTACACCCGGGTGAAACTACTACAGTATGTAAAAAAAAACTTGAAAAGAAGTGCTTTGATTGTGGTTAGGGCTTTTATGTAGTTTACTCAGTTGGATCTGGTTGGTGCCTACAGGCCTGAGGCCTCTTCCTGCTGCGGAGAAGAAATCATTTTGTGTCTGTAGCAGGCACCAGAAACAACACTTTGAACAACTGAGAGGCTGAAGTTCTGTGTTCTGTTAAAATACTGCCTTCAGTTTAAGTCAGGATCCTTTTTTGCAGTCCTGGCTCACTTGGTGCTATAGACGAGATAACACATGACCAAAGACGAAAAAATACCCACCATTTTTCAAACATCTTATTGCTTTCTCATATATGCACGAGACTTTTGTCAAAAAGAATAGCATTTTGTGGGTAAAATGCATTAAATAAAAAATTAAAAAGTTGCTCAGCTTTAAAAATAAAAATAAAAGAATATGTGTGTGTGTGACCCTGGATCACAAAACTAGTCTTAAGTTGCTGGAGTATATTTTTAGCAATAGCCAAAAAACACTGTATGGGTCAAAATTATAGTTTTTTTCTTTTGTGAAAAATAAAATGAGGATATTAAGATCATGTTTCATGGAGATATTTTTTACATTTCCTACCATAAATATATCAAAACAAATTTTTTTATTAGTAATATGCATTGCTAAGAATTCCTTTGGAAAACTTTAAAGGCGATTTTCTCAGTATTTAGATTTTTTTGCACCCTCAGATTCCAGAAACTCGGCCAAATATTGTCCTGTCCTAACATTTATTCAGCTTTCAGATGATGTATAATCTCAATTTTGAAAAATTGACATTTAAGACTGGTTTTGTGGTCCAGGGTCACACACACACACACATACATACATACATATATATATATATATATATATATATATATATATATATATATATATATATATATATATATATATATATATATTATTTTGACTTCATTGTTCAAAGCTATTTTAGTATTATTGATTTATAGTTTTTGTTAATATTTTGCATTAGATTTTATTTCAGTTTTGGTAATGGTTTTTGCTCTTTTTATTAGTTCTTGTCTTTTAAAAATATGTCTATATATAGTTTCTATAAATTCTCATCTATTCATTTTGGTTTATTTTTAGTGATTTTATACTTCTAGTTTAAATTAAATGAAAATTATAAATGTTGCCTTATTAACTAGCTGAGATTAAGTTTAAGTTTATTGAGAATAGTAACATTTTTATGGTTTAATTTTAATTAATGATAATTACAACTCCCTCTCTCTCTAATAGCACCACATCGAATCATTAAGAGTAATCAGCAGTAACAATTAACTAAACTAATGCAATAAATGAATTGTGAAGCATTAATATCTAATGTTTCCAGATAAACAAATTCCTGACTGTGATTGTGAGTCAGTGTGGCTTAGGAGGTATGTGTGTGCTGAGTCACCAGATCTGTGTCACCTTTCTTTTCTCTTCCCCACCCACCCAGTCACAGACCACTGCCTCTTCACTCCTCAACAACTCACAGCTGCCGAATCACACACACACAAACTATTCATGAGCATTTGTGGGATCGCTCAACAAGTTTTCACTCGACATCATTTTGCATGTTTGTTTGTAAAAGTGAGAGTGTGATTCATATACGAGTGTGTGAAATCAGGGTTTGGGTGCATCATAAAACTACAAGCATGTCATCACTTTCTGTGAAGACATGCTCCTGTGAGATCGATCAGTATCATCCTACAGTCACAGAAGTCATGTGTCATCATCCCACATCTGCTTTAATAACAAGCATCCAAACTTGTGGATGGCTTCCATTTCTTTCAAATGAAACAATGACACAACCAAAATACTGGTAGTTGTTTCTCTGTGATGTTCTGGTGACGGCTTCACATACTGAATGTAAACTGGGTGTGATATTTGACTTGTCATTCTGATTTAAAGCCCATATCAAGCACCTCATCACGTTTTCTCATCTGCATCACCAAACCTTTATTTGTCCTTCACTTATGCTTTAGTAAATTGTTAAGTATGCTTTTATGACCTCACACTTAGATGACTGTTACTCCCTTCTAAACTCTTATGTATTTAACTGTTTAAATAGTTAATTTGTCCTGAGCTCTGCAGCCCATAATGCTTCCATTGTCCTGCATGGGCAGTATAGGAACTCAGCATCACTGCCCTAAAATTCTGGGAAACCCTCCCCCAGTATCTCTCCAAAATGACAAAACTCAGTTGAACTCAGTTCTGTTTGCACACTGTTAATCAAATATTTGTTATCTCTGATTCCCTCCAGTGCTGTACTTTTGTTTTTTTTGAATAGTTTTTTGTATTAGTTGTTTAGTTTTCTTTTGATCAGCGCTAATGGAGCGAGACGCTTGTGTACATAAACGATTGAACAAATGAGTTGCTGCGAACTTATGTTATGCTATGTAATGATATAGAAAGCCAATATACTGACTTGAAAGCCACTTTTGTAATGTCATTCAGTGCTTTACTCGTCTTCTACAGTAGTGCAAATTTTTTGAAATATGTACATTTGTTGTTTTTTTTCTCATCAAATATTGATAGCATTTAATTAATCAGAATAATGTACAAACCATTTGCTTAATATTTAGATAAAAATAAAGAAACTGACAGCCATAAGGACAGCCAGTTAAATGAGCAAATATGGTACATTCTCATTCTAAAGGGTCGGTAAGAAAGATGTTTTCATGTTTTTGAAAGAAGTCTTATGCTCAACAAGGCTGCATTTATTTGATCAAAAATACAGTAAAAAAAAAAAAAAAATTGGGAAAAAAATCGGGAAAAAAAATCATTGTGTCCTAGCTAAAACAAAGCAATTTATTTTTTTTAATTCTTGAAAATTCAAGTAACTAACATATAGTATATTGTACACAGTATATATATTTCAATATGTAAAGTGTCTGACATATTGCTTTAATATATTTTATTTTAATAAAAATAATTTTTGCACAGGGATGTCCTGGCCGAAGGGAAATGCACCATTTCCAGCGGGCTGTGATAATAGCGACGTGCAAGTGAGACGTGTGGGACAGCAGGCGATCTCAAAGAGTAGCTCGAGATCCAACAGGCTTACAGTCTCAGAACACATGCATCCTCTCCGAGCTGAGTCACTTTTTCTCTCAGCTTCTGTGAAGGCTATTACCTGCCCTTCACCAAAATGTGAGACGATACAGACCATTTGTTGAGTTTGTCAGTGTGATTTCCATGTAGCATTATAATAAGGAAGAAAATCTGCTGTGATCATGAAGCAGGCTCAGGTTTTGCTCTAAATGGCCAAATTAAAGCTAAGAATGCCCACATACCCTGTATATACACCATATATACAATCATCTCCAGAAAATCTGGACGACCTACTAGAATGTTTTGGGAGAATGAAAGAACTCAAACTGATATTTGACAACACAGCTTTGTCTCAGAGATCTCCTGACAAACTCTAAAAAGACATAACCTCAAGCAGGGGAGCTTCATTCTGTGTTCACAAGGCTTACACTGACTAGTGGACGTTCAAAAAGCAGTTCGATTCAGAGCAGAATGAAGTCATGTCTTTGAAAAAAGCTGGTTTGAAAGAGAAAACATACACTGAATTAATGAAAGGAAAAAGTGTATTTACTCAACCGCTTATTAACATAAACCACATATAGTGTGTAACACAAGATCTTTTGACAATTCTTTGACAGTGTCACAAACCACAAACATAAATAGCTATATTAGGAACCTGCATTTGAAAAGGAGGGTCCGAAAAGCATTTCACAAGAAGGCTTTCTTATTCTCTATATGCATCCTGTTATATTAGAGCATGCATGTGCATTATCCCTGCGCAGTCATGTCTGTCCACATTGGGATGCTGAAAATTGCAAGAGCAATAAGGATTTTTAGGGGCATTATGACTGGGTTAATAAAACACAGCTGCCCCTAAAAGTCCCTCATTTTTCTTGCTGCCTTTTGGGTCCTCTTCCTAGTCTCACATTTCAACAGCATGTAGCCGGCTTCCAGTCCGGCGGCTAAGTGTTGGTGAGAGCTGGACACCCTTTCCCTCCCCATGGGGAAGCAGAGACATGGGGCTGCTGTATCCTGGGCAGCTGGAAACCAACAAGACCCAGTTTTGTCAGCCGTCCAACAAGTGAAAAGTTTAAATTAAGAAGAGAGTGAGGGGAATTTTAGCCTTCCTCCTCCCCTCAAGCGTGCATGCCAGGGGTTTATAAATTGGCCTTATAAAAAAGGGGGTTTGCTTTGGGATTTAAGTGGGTAGCTGAGAGAGGTGAATGAGTTCAGTGCATTTCGATGCGGGATTCTTTCCTATTCGGATTGGTATTTCTGTGTTTATACATGCATTACAAACATGCCCATTAGACAGCATGAGGGTCTTTTCAATATTACAATCATGAGCAACATAAATGTTTCTGAAATACTAATACTAGATTGATAGGCCTAAGTGTGCAAACTAAATGAATCTCACTTGAAAAGATAACAATGTGCTCAGTCAAAAATAAGACAATTTTAACTATGGCAATATAAACTTTAACACACACAGACCTAAACATATGATTTTTCTAAACTTCCAGCATATATCTGGGATATTGCAGAGCGAATCCTTAACAGAACACTGTGAGCAAGCTATTTAGGATCATTTGGAAATATCCTTTTACTAATTTATGTAAATTATTCAATTGCAATTAGAACATATAAGCAATATAGACCTTACAGTGCCTTCCATTTTAATGTTTCCCACCCACAGAACATCTAAATATTTTTTTTTCAGTATTATTTATGTGTATTATAAAATACTCGTTCAGACAGAAAAAAAGTGAGGATGATTGCATGAGCCAGAAACTGGGACTTTGTAGGCCAGTTGAGAGTAAATTTAACTACTCACCTTGCCAGCAAAGACCCAACCTCTAACACATTAATGTCTTTAACCCCAAATACACTTAAAGTGTTATAACACATTCATTGTTGTGTTCATTTTACACTGAAACCTGTTCCATAGAATATAGTTGATAGAACTATAATTCATATTAGTATAAAGGCAAATAAAAATACTACTATATATATATATAAATTGTATTTTTATCTGCATTGATACTAATATGAATTATAGTATATATATATATATATATATATAGAAGGAAAAACCAAGTTAATTAATTCAACAGGAATGTAGATGCACATACTGATTTATTTTCTTATCAACAATTAGCAACAACAGATGAATTTACCTCTGCTCGACTTCCATTGTTTGAGCGATGTATCAGCTCAGCCTGTGTTGTGATTTTACTCCACTTTAGCCTACGCATTGACAGTTGTAGAAAAGTTTGTCGATACCTACGGTCCAATTCTGATTCCGATTACCGATTGGAGTAAAGATGTAATCTTCACTAAAGCACGCATATAAGTTTATTCGCTGAAGACATGCGTGTTTTTTCTTCTCTTGGATGCGCCAGAATGTAACCAAGTAAACTGGTCGGGAGCGTCGGTCGTGCTGACTGTCACCGCCGCCTCCTGAAAGCCTTCACCTGGTTCTGCACCGCGCACTCGCGTGTCATGTGCCGCGCGACAGCCGTGAGCGGAGATAGATCTCGCGCGCGGACGCGTCTCGTGCAGTTCTCGGGCCCTCCCCAAAATGGAATTCTAGGTAGCACATGCGTTCATGAATCTGTTACACTTGCCTTCGAGCCTTTGGTTTAGGTCACAACAGCTAGAAAGTTTATAGCTGGGTTCGCATTTATTTCATACATCCAAGTTCTTAATTTCATTACATCCAATTAATTTCTGTAATGGCAAACAGATACACCGAGTTCCACAGAAAAATAGCAGTTGTGTTGTTTGATTTGAACCTTTAGAGTTTTATAATTTATTAGCCGTGGAAAAGTCACTGGCATGGCTTATATTAGCTGCGCACTGTGGCCGTCGATTAGATCTGTTTTCATTTGGATCGCCAGCGTCATCTTGTGGATATATGCGTACAACATACACCTCACCAGGGCTGTCGCAACTGGGGTGAAAGGTGGTGACGATTATAGGGGCCCACGGATGAGTGGGGGCCCCCGGCGATCTCCACCGTCTGGCTGAGGCTATAGCCTAAAAAGACGATCAGGACAGTTGACAGGCCACTGCTGCGTGTCGTCACGAAAGCTTATCATTTTCATATGTTTTTAAGCATGGCCACTTTCCAATTGAAACATTCAAAAGAGTTTAAATCATTCAAACACAAGACGCGGAAAAGCTGAACTGGTTACTCGCGCGCACGCATCTCACAGTCTCAGAGCCGCGTCTGACAGACAGCGACACTGAACCGAGCTCTCGTTTGCGAAGTTCTCCTCACTTTCCTCCTGCATCTGAACGAACAAATATAAATCGCAGTTTAAACAAAGAGAAAAGGATGTGAAAAAGCCCAATTCAGCACCGCGGTGTTCTGGCATTTAGGGCTCAAGCAGAGAAAGGCATCTCAAAACACTTGAACACAGAATTTGCCTCTTTTTGCTCTTGTGCCGACAAATACATACAAAATATGTCAAAATACCCGTCTTGGAAAGTATGTTCGAAAAAACTGTTGGTTATGTCTTAAGTGAAAGTAAACAGTTGAGAAAAAAAATCGGATGTGTATTATTATATTGGATGCATTCATCGTCTCTTAAAGTGACCGCACCTTATTTAGCTACTGGCTGCTGTAATGTTAATCCAAGAAAATTAAATTAAGAAAATCACTCACTGCTCTTGACTGAATTACTCCGTAGTTTTAACAAGAATGAGTGCACAGTCAAACCAAACATTATTCAGACACCATATATTATTTAAAAAAAGTTTTAATAGGTGCAGGACACTATAATTAATTTAGGTAAGTATAGCTAAATAAAGCGAACTTTGACATATTATACCCGGAAAAAACTTCATACAGTGGACAACTAGTGAAATTGATAGAAAAAAATGGGACCAACAATTATTCAGACACTTTGACCTCATGGTTTGCTTAAGGTTTTTTTTTTTCTTTTTTCTTTTTAATTGCTAATGCAACCTTTTCACACCACAGACTGAACAGAATTAATTTTTACAGTGAAGACTATGCAGTGCTATTTTATATTTAATTATTTGTTTTCTGTACCTGTACACCTACAAACATGAAACAACTTAAACATTGGCAATTAGCACAAATAAATAAATAGAATGAACATATAAATTAAACAATTTCAAACAGGGCCCACTGGTACAACTTGCACCGGGGCTCCACTGACCCTAGCTACGGCCCTGCATCTTACACTCCGACTCTACATTGTTTTGTCAAAACTTCCCGATTTAATATTTCGCTCTCCTCAGTGACACAATAATAACATAACCCCTTTATGAATATATATATATATATATATATAATTATTATTACAGAACAATCAGAATTAATAACTCACAGTTCTCTATTATAAGTGTTTGCACTTTTATGATTTTGTCCATTAATCATAGTTTTCATTTCCAACTTACACAGAGGGCAGCTATAGATTACAATGTTCAGGTCACACCACAGGTAATAAAATGGATTCAAGATTCAAGCTTTCTGTTTTATACTTCTGAAATGAAACTTGCATTGGTGTTGCAATAATACAGGAAAACAAGACTATTTTATGTGTTTTTGTTAATTACACTTTTTTTGTTAATTAGACTATTTTTTTCTTTTGCAAAAGTGTCTTATGCCCATTGTCCAAGGCACGGACGGGGTTCGAACCCGCGATCTTCGGTTTACGAGACCGACGCCTTACCACTTGGCCACCGCGCCTAATGGCCAATCGCGCGAAAATTACATTATTTGGTGAAATATCCACCAGGCAAAATTACAATTTAATAAATGTTTCTTTTATTCATTCTCTCATATGAGCCCGTGCATCGTCTTTATATATATTATAGAAGCACTCTAACGAACCAAATCTTTTTTTTATTCCCTCTGCTAAATTGGACACATCCGGTTTCCCGGATGTGTAGCAATTCTTCAAATTAAAAGTACGACAAATTTATATCCCACATCAACAAATAAACGTTCACTAAAAATGCGTGTCATTAGAAATTACATTTACAAAGTACGGATCCAGCAAGCAATAATATTTCCCGAGTCTGTGGTCTTTGTATCTGTTTGGTGTATATATCTAAAGTAACACATTCCCATTATTTTATACCCATTCCCATTTCTCCACAGTATTTAATAGAGTCCGAAGCATATATCAATCTATTTGAACGCAATACACGTTAAACAGACATCAAAGGTGGACGAACATGATGTAACAATAATAATAATAATAATATTCAAAATAAAATCTAGTGTTAGGCCATAGATTCCCTACAAATAATATTTTATTTATTTTCATTACTTCTTACCGGCTAATCAAGTGATGGGAGTCTCTAATGAAATAAACATCCATAACACTTTTTATTGGGAATAAAATGCCATTATATCTTCATGAGAACCAAAAATAAATAAATATATAAAAAAAATGTATATATATTTTTTATGATTTTTTTTTAATGTACCATACCATAACAACTGTATTTGTTAAGCACTTTACAACAACCAAAGTTGACCAAAGGGCTGTACAGAAAAAAATAAACATATATACAATTAATAACCACACAATAAATGCATTCAAAGTAACAACAAATTAAATCAAGTAAATAAAGTCGACATCTTACCAGGTGTCAAAAGGCAAAGAGAAAAGATGGGTTTTAAGAAGGGTTTTATAAATAGATAAAGAAGAGGCCTGTTTAACATGCAAAGGCAGATCATTCCATAGTTTAGGGGCAGACACAGCAAAGGCACGGTCCCCTCTGAGCTTATGCTTAGTTTTAGGCACAGTCAGGAGCAGCTGATCATCTGATCTGAGAGAGCGGACGGGTTTATAAGAGTGTAGAAGCTCAGAGAGGTATGGCGGAGCCGGAGCAAGACCATTTAGTGATTTAAAAGCAAATAACAGAATTTTAAAATGGATCCTAAATTGAATAGGCAGCCAGTGTAATGAAGCTAAAATAGGGGAAATGTGCTCATCATTACATAAGATAAGATAAGAAGCAAATGGAGCTGAAACATTTTTAAAAATATATATTTCACGTTTTATTAGAAGGCACAAGGACTAAATTATAAAATAAAAAATAAATAAAAAAATGAATATGAAAAGGCATGTATAGGCAAAAACAATGTTTTAGTTGTTTCATTCACCAATCTAAATCTGTGTTTAGGTTTCAGGCTATTTTTAGCTAAACTTTGTACAAAGATGATTCTCAACTATGAAAGATATAACAGAATGTTTTAATATACTACTGTACTTTATGGAATATGTGCTTGAAATGTCCATAAATTTGTTTTCCCATTCTATACAAGGGATTTATATATATATATATATATATATATATATATAGAGAGAGAGAGAGAGAGAGAGAGAGAGAGAGTCATAATCTGATTTGAAACCCCATAAAAAAAATTTCTGAGATGTTTATTTACAATTAATTACAAAACATTATCATATTTCCCTTGGAGTGTTAAATTAGATAATTATGTTAATGTCAGTCATATTTAAAGAACAAGGAGAGGGAGTGTTTATGAACAAACCTCCAAACATTTGACATCTCTAAAAAGCCCTGAATATGCTCTGTACAGGACATCCAGACTTAATAATGTGACATGTATTGTCTCAGAGAAATTCACCAAATTATAATGTCCTCTACAGAAGACAAAAGTCTATGCCTGGGTCCCAGGAGCTATTACATAATACATAATATGTTTGGCTTGTCTTTGACATTTACTATCAAATTTCAAAAGTATATGTCAGTCTACACAACTGAGTTAAACGTTTGATCACATTGAAAAGGAAAGTCATGAACTGTATTGAGAAGCAGGGCGTTTCAAAGTATTTTTCTAAAGCAATGCATAGCAAACGCTCCTCTTGGTTAATTCTGTCACGAATTATCAGAAATAGGTGTTTATGAAAGTTAACTGAAGTAAATATAACGAGAGGCCCTAAACAAAGCATAGGTTACTACTTTTCTGTTGTTTAATTAAAGAAAATGACAAAAAAATTTCAAAAACAACTTATATTTTATGTCTACAGATAAATATTTAATACGGCTAGGGGCTCAGCTCTTTATTTCACACACCCTGAGCTTTTCCTGGCTATGGTCTCTATAAAAAAAAAAAAAAACGAATTTCCCGCGAAAAAAAAAAATAAGCGAAACGGAAGGCTGCGCGAGCTCTCTCTACCAAACTTGACTCAATGTTCAAACTCGAGGTTTTATCAGCTGTGTGGAATACATTCAAGACGGAGGGCGGGTAATATTCACAGCACTTTCGACTTCAGGCTGCTTCTTATAGGACGAAAGGCTTCTGGGCTTACTTGTATAGTCTTAAAAAGTAAACAGCGGTATTCTCATAACGACAGAATAGCAGACCGCTCTTTAGTAAGCACACTTTCTGCCGCGGTGGGTTTCTGTGTTGTAGTCAGCGCTCAGCGTCGCGTGGAATCCAGATTAACGTTACATATGATCCGATAAGAGCTCGCGACGCGCTCGAGTCTACACGCGGATGAGACGTTGTTGCGAATCCCATCCGGTCTGTAAAACAAACTGAACTGCCGGCTCGTTTATGTTAACTGTTACTTTGTTGAGGGGGCGAACCGGTCTCGGCTGCTCTCCCTTTGTTTGGGCCAAGAACTTGGCTGAATCCACTGGAGTTCCGTTTCAAACGTCTCATTCGACCTCGAACGCTACATCAGGATGGCTCCACAAAAGCACGGATCTGGTGGAAACGGTTTTTACGCCAACAGCGCGAGTAAAGCAGCTAATGGTGGAGCTCACGTATCGTCCGGTGTTGTGATGTCTTCAGTCAAGCGACCCAAGATGGAGCAGGTCCAAGCCGACCACGAACTCTTCCTGCAAGCCTTCGAGAGTAAGTTGCTCGCTAATCAAACTTTTCCCCATAGTCTCATTGTATGTACAACAAATCGATGTTTTTCGAGCACACTTACCAGTATATGATTGCTTTACGACCCATACTAGCTTCAGGGCTACTAACGTTACCTGGGAAACTGTGTGCAGTAGTTTGCAGAATGCTTAAAAAAGTCGGATAGTTCACCATAAAAGTCCCATGTCGTGTTTTTTTTTTCACAATAGTGGGATTTAGACACGTATTAATTGTCTAGGCCACATCCTAACTTATATGAAAATTGGACACGTGCATCAAGAGATGACACGTGCTTTCTGGTGCTTTTATGCATTTTATTATTTTAATATGACATTGGGGACTATCTGTCATATAACAGCAATGGACAACAGTCGTGAAAAGCACAAACCTCATGAAAACCTTGCTGCAGTTTTTCTACACTAGCTTAGACAAGTAGTGTGCTTGCCAAACTGCCACCTTGATCCATGTGTAAGAGTGTCATTGTACAAAAAATAGGGTTAATCCTATAGGTACCGGCTCGATGTGCATCTAAAATGGTAGTTTCTTTGATTATTTACATGGAGTGAGTCTCATTCTGGCAACATTGGTGTGCTTGATACAACTGCATTTCTGTTCACAGAACCAACTCAAATATACCGATTTCTTCGCACAAGGAATCTCATAGCAGTAAGTGGACCATGATTATGATGAAATTACATGCTGTTCTCATTTAGATGTGAACTAACTGTACATGGCTGCCATAATAATAGTCTTGACTGGTTGTATCTTTCTATTTTTTTCTGTTCTTTCAGCCAATCTTCCTGCACAGATCTCTTACATATATGGCACACAGAAATTCAAGAACAAATTCAAAAAGGTAAAACCATTACATGCACCTAATGTCTTAATCTCTTTGTTTGTCAAAAAAGCCACACCTTCATTTCCTTGTGCAGGCCTCACTGTGAGTAAATTTGCATGTTGACAAATGCACTGTAACTGACTGATGTACTGAAATTCAGTTGTAGTTAGATAAGTTGAATGAGGGTTTTACAGAAAATTTTTTGGCATCTTTTATTTCAGAAAATACTTTAGTGTGAACGACCTGCTATTCAAAGTAGAAAAGTCGAAAGTGGATCAGGAATCTCACAAGTAAGATGTTCTTGATCCAGATTTATTTTGCTCACTGATTTTCTGAACTTGACTGAATAGCTCAATTGCATGCAGAAGTTTTATCTCCAGTTTTGTCTTGCAGCATGGCGTCAAACCTGCAGCTCACTTTTACTGGATTCTTTCATAAAACTGGTAAGCTAACATTAGGTGTATGTACACTTTTATCAACGTGTGCAAATAATATCATCTGATCGCTTTATGATTCTGATTTGTTGTCCAATGTATCAGAGAAGCCATTGCAGAACTCAGAGAATGAAGAAAACTCAGTGTCTGTGGAAGTGCTGCTTGTTAAGATCTGCCACAAGAAGAGAAAGGTAAAAGTTTGTCCTTGTCATAAAAATCAGAGAAAATATCTTACGTTGACCATTTTCCCCCCACAAAACAAGTTTTCTTAGATCAAAAAAAAAACTTGTTCTTGTCTTGCTACAGTATATGTGGCCATATCTGTCCGTACTGTTGGTTAATTTTTAATTGATAATTATGCTTGCCATCTAGCTCAACTAAAAAAATCACTTGACAAGCACAGTTTTGTCTTGTGTTGACTTGCAAGATGAGTCATCAAGAATTTTGATCCCAGAAGAGAAAAGGTGCAGTCACACTTACTGTTGTTTAACAAATTATCGGGGGGCGAAATCCAGTCATTTCAATAGGAATCGATGCAAACTGGAATTGTATGTGAGGGAGAACGATTTCCCTACATAGATTTAGCAGTGGGTTCAAGTTAGTCAGATTCACTGCACTGAAGCTGCTTAGTTTGAAGCTGAATCTTTGCTTTACCAATTACTCCGCTATTGACAATAGACATTGGACCTTTTTGCCCTCCAAATTTTGCATAAATGTAGCTAATGTGACTGCATAAGGACTGAACATTTTAAATTTGTGAACATCAGTCAACTTTTGGTAATATATATATATATATATATGGCTTTTAAGCTGACATATGCGTTGAACTCTGATCATGTTTCATTTCTGTTCTTCTAGGATGTAAGTTGTCCAGTAAAGCAAGTGCCTACAGGGAAAAAGCAGGTGCCTCTGAACCCAGACGGCAGCCAGACCAAGCTGGGAGCTTTTCCCACACTGATGGTGTCCAGCCATGAGTTTGAACCCAGTAACAGCCACATGGTGAAGTCCTACTCCCTTCTGTTCAGAGTGTCTCGTCCGGGGAGGAGAGAGCTCAATGGCATGACCACCAGAGATACCAGTATGAGCTTCAGAGACTTTAAAGTAGCTTAGGATAGTCTTGCACCTCAAAGCGAGTTTTATAATTTGATGAGGCCTTTTTACCAAGAAGTTTTCTTCTCAGATGTTATGGAAGAGCTGTCTAACAAGAAGAAGAGATACTGCTCTAATCAGGATGACGGAGAAACTACATTTGTGGCACAAATGACAGTTTTTGATAAAAATAGGTAAGTGTTCTAGGTTCAATTGCTTGTTCTTTTAGTTTTTAGTTGCTTTGTTTGCTTGTCTGGTTTAAGACAAGACTTCCTCCTCCTTTTAACAGACGCCTACAACTTTTGGATGGTGAGTATGAAGTCTCCATGCAGGAAATGGAGGAGAGTCCTGTAGGCAAGAAACGGGCAACGTGGGAAACCATACTAGATGGGAAGGTCAGTTGCAGGCGGCATTTCTTATTAGTCTGCATGTTTCCATTTGAGATGTTTGTATGTTATTCTTTGGGAACCTGTGTTTCAGTGGCTTCCACCCTTCGAGACCTTTTCTCAGGGACCCACACTGCAGTTCACTTTGCGATGGACTAATGACACGGCTGACAGAGGAACAGCCACAGTGGCCAAACCTCTTGCCACACGCAATTCTGAATCCAGCTCAGTAGACGGCAGCAAGCCTAGCAATGTAAAGCCTCCACAGGCAGTAGGTAAGATCACAAACGCTGGTTAGTGATTACAAGTGAAAATCAAACTTTTTGATCTTTAAAGCAGAACAGTTTGTGTGCAGTACTGAGGATTGTGAACATAACAATGATGTTTGATTGATTGCAGCTGTTAATGATTCAGTTGGTGCTGATCTACCAATCAGAATAGAACAAACTCATGTTGAACCTCGTCAGAAACTACGTGTTTATTATCAGGTGAGTAACATGCATTAAAAAAATTATCTAACAATACTAACAGTGCTTTCAAACTCCATTACTCACAACCACAGCACTTATCCCAGGCCTTTATATTGACTATCAAAAGGGCAGGGAGTTTCCTGTGGTTCTCTACATCTTTCCACTGTAGATTTGGTTGTATCATATCAGAATGATGGAGTCCATAAGTCCTGCCTTGACTCATTGTTGGTCTTGTATTTTGGGCTACTGTGTGGTTACAGTCTGTTGTGTCCATCACCTTTTTTTGTAGTTCCTATACAACAATAACACACGTCAGCAGACGGAGGCCAGAGATGACCTGCACTGTCCCTGGTGCACGTTGAACTGCCGTAAGCTCTACAGTCTCCTCAAGCACCTCAAGCTCTCGCACAGCCGCTTCATCTTCATCTATGTGGTGAGAAACATCGCAAGGTTATGAAACTGTCACCAGACCACATGGATTACGTAGTCAAAATCAGTGTAACGCCACAATGTTTACACATGTTGTGGGAATCCATCTGTGAATGACTTGCTCATAGTTGAGCTGGGTTAAAGTCATAACCTTTAAAAAGGATTAAATATGAGTCTATATTTGGTAGAAATGTTTATAGTGATGAAGACGTTTATCTCACCCAGCCTCATCCTAAAGGAGCCAGGATAGATGTGTCGATTAATGAATGCTATGACGGCTCTTACGTGGGCAACCCTCAGGACATCCACTGCCAGCCCGGCTTTGCCTTCAGCCGTAACGGCCCAGTGAAGAGGACTCCAGTTACACACTTCCTAGTTTGCAGGTCTGTTTGGTTTGAAAAAATGATTGCATGGTTTTCTGTTGTAGTTACCTTATATAAAATGAAAGTCGTGACATTTGCAATGTATGGTAACCCATACTTGGAATTGGCACTCTGCATTTAACCCATCCAAGTGCACACACACAGCAGTAAGAAGTGAAGCACTGTTCATTAACTCCCTCCCACCTACAACTCCTGCCAGCACCGAGACTCGAACCTGTGACCTCCGGGTTACAAGTCCAACTCTCTAACCATTAGGCCACAGCTGCCCTTAATGTATATCATAATATTGTTAAAATTTAAAGGGGGCATATGACGTTGCTAAAAAGAACATCATTTTGTTTATTTGGTGTAATATAATGTTTATGTGGTTTAAGGTTCAAAACATTATTTTCCACATGATGTACATTTATTGAGCTCCTCTATTCCCTGCCTTTCTTAAACGTGTCGATTTTTACCATACTCATCGTTCTGAAAAGCGAGGTGTGCTCTGATTGGCCAGCTATCCAGTGTGTTGTGATTGGCCGAATGCCTCAAGCGTGTGACGGAAATGTTACTCCCCTTACCATACTGTAATGCCGTGTCCTGGCTTGACAAGACAAGACCAATAAAACCCATTACAAACGAGGCATTTATTGCATCCAGTGTGGACATAATTACTGATTGTAGTGTGACACGCATATGAATATTTGGGTTGAACTGTTCTGGAACAGTGTTGTAAATACAACTTAACCACTGATTTCTAGTTGTGTCCCCTTTTGGAAGACCAAACACGGTTTCACAATGAAACCGTGTCTCCACGGCATGGTGCCGGCTGCAACACAGGAGTAAAAGATACGCCTTCTTTCTTTGCGTGAACATTTGGGCGGCGTTATGTAAATCTTCCCACATTGTGACGTAGACGTGGGGGTGTATTTAAACGAGGTATTTTAGGTAGGAGTGGTTGACTCTTAACTTTTTATAAAGAATATTTTCTTTGATTTGAGACTTTAGAAGTTTCGTCTTTACTGATCTTCTTCATGTACCAAGAGCTTTTAACACTCCAAAGATAAAGCAAAAATTTAAATCGCATCATATGACCCCTTTAATCTAAAATGTGTTGGATGTTGCATAGCCATTATTTCCTCCATTAACTAGTCAGTTATTTTATTTTGATGCTAACCAAAATAGGTTGTTCATAAGAAATGATGATGGATCTGGGATCAGTGTTAAAACCGCTGCTTTATATTATATAACGCTTGAGTCAAAAATAAAACTCAAGTAATGCATTATAAATATCACTGGACGAGCTGTGTTCTATTCCATTGTAAATTGGTGATAAGCATCTTTTGCCCCCCATATCAGCGGAATTCCACACTGACTACCATTCAAACGTTTGAAGTAAGGAAACATTTCTACAGTACATCCGGTCATGACGCCCAGACCTGTCACAGACCTTGCATCCATTTCTTTGAATCTGGGGGTAAAGCACAATGTTTCGGTTTCCTCAGGCCCAAGCACTCAAAGCCCAGCCTCTCAGAGTTCCTGGAGTTAGAGGATGCAGAACAGGAGCAGCAGCGGACGTACATCAGCGGCCACAACCGCCTGTACTTCCACAGCGACAGCTGCGTGCCGCTTAGACCACAGGAAATGGAGGTGGACAGTGAGGACGAGAGGGATCCGGCATGGCTCAGGGAGAAAACCGTCATGGTGAGGAAGCCGTCACAAGACCGTTAACCCTTTCTGATACCATTGAAGATCCAGCGTAGCAATTACTAGGTCAGACTGAATCTAGATGACCAATCAAACCTCAATACAGTGAGTTATGACTCGGTCTGTGACTCAGGGATATGAACATATGATTCCACCGACGCACATCTGGGGAGGATGTTACGCAGTAATTGATGTTAAGTTGCATTAAATCAATGTTGAAATCTAAAGGGTTAATTTTATCAGCAAAATTGCTTTGTTGTTCAGTGACATAAGATTCATAGCACCCCCTAAATAAGAAATTACCAACAAGTTTTTATGTTTACCATTATAAATGATTTTGATCCTCTTCACTACTCCTCAGCAAATTGATGAATTCATGGATGTCAATGAGGGAGAGAAAGAGGTCATGAAACTGTGGAACCTGCATGTAATGAAACATGGGTATGTTTTTTTCACCTCTCCTTCTCTCTGGTCCTTTCTGTTTAACAGTTTAAATATTAATATTAAATGCAATTCTGTATATTTCAATGGCCTCACTTTGCATGTTATGTGAGCTCATCTCTCAGAGCTCGATCACATTTCTGCCAGTAATTTGCTTATTTGTTTCTGGGCAGATTCATAGCTGATGACCAAATGAATCAGGCCTGCATGTTGTTTGTGGAACATCATGGCACCACCATAATTGAGAAGAATCTGTGCCGGAACGTTCTGCTCCATCTGGTCAGCATGCACGACTTTGGCCTGGTAAATACAGTGAACATAGATAAGGCCATGGCTCACCTGAGAGATCTGAAACAGCAAAAAGATGGCCAAGAGCAATCCAAAACGCAAGACAATGCTGATGGTGGATCCAGAGGTGATGGTGAAGCCAGTGTATCAAATTTCAACAAGACCCAGAATCAATGAAACTCCTCCTCACACTCTGCATTGAATTGAGTGTCAGCGGGCGTCAGGCGTCCCCTGGATCTGAGTGCCACCATATTCTGCCTGCACCAGGGTAAATGTTGATGTCAAGTTAGAAGCGAGTTATGTGGTTTGACGGCCACATACTAATTTTGGCCTGATGTCATCTGAGTTCAGAGCAACTCTTTACTAGATTCAAATTACTTGAAGATGCCATTAGTCTTTATGATGGACTGTACAAGCAGGTCAGATTTTTCTCAACCCACATTACCCTGTAGCTCTAGCTAATTTTTAGCACTTGTTTTAGGTGCCTGTTTTTAAACGGACCATGAGAAGATTTTTTAATATATTTTGAAAAATGATGGATGGAAATGGCTCCTACAAAACTAGCTTTTACTGCATATTTTTCACAGGGATTGATGGACTCATTCTGAAAACTTTGACATTTTAGTTTTGCTTGTCTAAGTTTTTTTTTTTTTGGTAAGTTTTTCAGCATTTCAGTTTGTGCCACCCCAAGGTTTTTTTTTTTTTTTTTCATTTTTAATTTGTTTGGACCAACGTTTTGTTGGCCTGTTCTTGGTGGCTTAGTATCCACTTTACTGTTGCACCACACTTGAAGACTTCAAATGGCTTTTTTTTTTTTTCATCAGTGCTGCAGGCCATCTGAGTTTACACTGCAGTTGTTCAAGTTTTTTCTAGCCTTAATTCCACTGAACTTGCAACACAAACATACAGGTACAGGGTGCTACAACACAGTGGGGTGGGAGATGTCTTGCAGAAATGTTTACACTTGCTTTATCCATGGAAACATGGACTCTTAAGCAGGGTTTGAACTTTTGGTTTAAATCAGTGCAAACAGGTATCTTTTATTCTTGTTTGAATAATTTTAATGATGCTTTACTGCACACAACACTGTCCAGTTCAACACATACATTTAATCTCTGCATCTGCTCAGCTGTGTCCATCGATATACTTTGTTTCCACTTGTCCTTCATGGTGCCTATTTGTTTAATTTTCAGATGTTGAGGAAAACCTGTTTAACATGTACATAAGTTTAGTGACATGATGGATTTGCTGATGGTGACTGCGTTCCGGAAGGAATATTATTTTAGACCAAAGTGAAATGGCTATAATGTTTGTCTAGTTGGCTTCAAATAAGAAATGAAAGTTTTCATAGTTTTGTTTTTTATGCATCTGTTTTAAAAGAAAACTATCTCTTTGTGAATCATAACTGCTTTATTTTGCTAAATCTGCACTGGGTTAAAAAAAGATTTTTGATCAATTACTTAACAGGCTGAAACCGTTGCGTAATTGCAATTTGTGTAACACTCTTAATACAGCAATGATTAGACAATATGTGGATTACTGATTGAAAGTAATGTCAAAAAAATATTTATATTTTGAATAGAAACATTATCAAACCTGTTTCTGAATTATGCTGAAACGTGCTTGAGGTTGCTCTTTATTTAAAATAAAGATTCTTTTTTTGTTTTACAACTGATACCTCACAAGCCAGGTTCATAATTTTTCATGTTGTTTTTTTCTTTGAGTAAACAATTGGCAAAAAAAAAAAAAAATTTGTTTAAATGTTCCTAAAAGTTTATTTAAAACCAATTGTTAAGTTGTATTCTTACAGATGTACTGCAAAAGGCACAGACAAAATGAGGTAAATATACATTTTACAGTCACAGTTTTATAAATATCGTATAGATCAGATCTTTTGAGGGTGTTATCCGTGTCGGGTTACAAAAGATCTCCGCAGTGAGGAATTACATAGTACCTTGTAAATGATGTTCTTTTTTCTCAGGAACATGTGACTTGTGCTTGTCCTCTCATTTTGTCAAATGTTTTTCCTCTAAAATCTCCAACCAATGCATTATAAACGTTACTGTAAGGTAAGAGCCAGCTAATAAAAACATGAAATGCTACAGTAAGACCATGTAAAAATGTGAACATAAAAAAACAAGTTAATCTCAAAATGGCACAACATTTAAGCTTAGTGCGAATTGTCACATTTCTGTGGAAACATAATGATATCTACTGATCAGAATTGTAGCCCAAGTTGTGAACAGGCTGACACATGAACACTCTCTAACCCGGTGATGTAAAAATCAAAAACAGTACTTTCTAAATAAGAACAAAGTACCAGGCAAACATGAATTAAATACTAGTTGTTTTATACACGCTCTAAACATTACTATTTAAACAGGCTAAACGTTCTAAGGATACATTCTACACTTCTGACTTGAGGAAACTCAGAAGAAGAAAGATTGAGCATAAGAGATTCAGCTTTGTTGTTGGTTGTGAAGGTTTTTTTAACACATTTTTTCGAGTAGTTTGAGTGCCTATGATCTCTGAATGCTTCACAGTAGATTTCTTTTCTGTGGTAAACCAGACCAGAATGCTTTGCAACTTAACACCTGCAGGTTGACACTTTATTAGACTCCTTTAACATGTAACAGTCTCTTTTGCAAGTACTTGCTGTTATGCAAATCCACCAGTGATGAGGTCAAAGAGTAGTGGTTGGCGTCATACCTCAGAACAAAGTTTAATGTTATTCTGCAGTGATATATGGTGCTGATAAAAAGAAAAAAGGGCAAACTGTGACATCTGAACACTGTAAGCACTTGGGAAGTGATAATGTTAAAGAAACTTGAGGTCTTGGATTCCAGCAGACTGGGTTATCTTTCATCATGCAACAATCAGAACACCAGCACTTTCCATCCAGGGTGCGTGAAGGAGCAGCCAAAGAAGAGGCTGTCCACCACCTGATCCAGCAGCCAATCAAACACCACTTCCCTGTTCCCTGAGCCAATCGTCACCCTCAGCTTGAAGTTCCCCCCATCGCTGGGGTTGTTGTTGTTGCTCACAGGAAAGAGGTTGACCACTTCCATGTCAAAGGTCACAGAAGAGCCAACAGTGATTGCTGGTAGCTGGTTGGTCATCTCTTTTCCGTTCACAAACACAGCACCTGGAAAATGGTAAGCACATGGGAATTTAACACTAATGTTAACTGCTGTTGGTGACAAATAAGACACTTTCTGATTTAAACTTCAGGGAAGGTGGCGTTGGTCAAGTTCATTTCTTTAAATCAGCTTAAACTATCCCTTTCAGTCAATCAGTTCAAAATGGAGTGAAAGGGTTACTCCACCCCAAAATGAAAATTCTGTCATTAATCACTTAACCCCCCCGTCATTCAAAGCCGTAAAAGCGCTGTTCGTCTTCGGAACACAATTTAAGATATTTTGGATGAAACCCTGGGGCTTGAGACTGTCCATAGACCGCCACAAAGATGCACTGTTTATATGTGTATTAGGCTTCGATTTGAAATAAAACAGCACATCCTTGTGGCGCGGAGGACACAGAAGAGCATACGCAGCACAGTGGTGTGGAGGGACATGGAGACGATTGAAAGGAATTATTGAATAAAGTCGTTATTTTTGTTTTCTTTGCTTACAAAAAGTGTTCCCGTCGCTTCATATAACCCAGATTGCACGTCTGATGGCAGATTGACTGTTCTGACAATGACTTTTCATACCTTTTGTGGACCTTGACTATTATTTACTTGGCAGTCTATGGGACAGTCTCAAGCCTCCAGGTTTCATCCAAAATATCTTAAATTGTGTTCTGAAGATGAACAGAGCTTTTCTGGGTTTGGAACGACATGGGGTAAGTGGTTAATGACAATTTCATTTTAGGGTGGAGTATCCCTTTAAACAATTCATTAGATTCATTTTTTATTAATCTCCCAGAAGTCTGTGAGTGTTCATTTAACTGATTTAGCAATAAACACGAATACTTACCTAACATTTCTTATGCTTTGTTAAACTGATTACATATCACTTTGGCTTGTGTTCATTGTGTTAATTTGTGACATTTTAAAATGTATTCAAATAGAAAAATTCATATTTTGAATTGTACTGTATTTTTAATCAAATAAATGCAGCCTTGATGAGCAGACGACACTTTCACCGACCCCAGACTTTTGAACAAAAATTTATATACTGAATATCTTAAAAAGTTGTATAAATATTATGATAGTTTTTAAGTATATTGTCCTGCTCGTACCATTAGTGGAGATGCAGACAGCCTGATCTCTCTGCAGTGAGTCTGTGTCAGTTCTGCTATCCGCACACACACCCAAACTGTCACGCTTATCTGTCTGTCCAGCAGCTGTGATCCTGCAAACAAACCAAAAATCAGACACACAATGAGTGCCACATACGATAAGCCTGCTGATATATTACTGTAAAAATGTTCTTTGCGATGATTCTGCATCTTTTTCCGTATGTATTGTAATCTGATCTTAGCCTATTAATAGCACCCCGGTGTCATATAGCCCATAGTTGATATGCTATGAGAATATGTGGAAGAATGAAACGCTGATGTACTTGAAGGTGAGGGTCTGGCCACAGAAGTACGTGGGGGAGTTGGAGTAGAGCACACCACCGCTACCAGGTGATGAATCATTGCGCATGGCGATGTTCTTCCTACTGCTTAAAATGTAACCATCCACGCCTGGAAGCCATTCTGTAAACGCACAATAAAACAACCTTCATGTAACACTTTCACACTCAGTGGAGGCGTTTTATGAAAAATGTCCACAGAAATTTGTACATTTACTCACCCTCAAGTAGTTCCAAACCTGTATGAATTTCTTTCTTCTGCTGGACATAAAAGATGATATTTTGAATGGGGTAACCAAATGGTTGCTGGTCCCCACTGACTTCCATTTTATGGAGAAAAACTACTACTTGAGGGTGAGTAAATGACAATTTTCATTTTTGGGTGAACTATCCCTTAGACATGCAGCGTAATATTAGAGCGTGTTTGCAATTTCAGGCTTTCATTCAGTTTGTACCGTGGGGTGCTAGCGTGGTGTAGCCGGTCTGTGGGATGCTCCACGGGCTCCATTCGGTTCGGCCCTCTCCTCTGGCACACACACGAAACAGGTAGTCAATGTGCGGGTCAAGATGGAGCACCAGAAACTCAGGGTCTTTTCCAATGTATGCATCCTCGTACTGAGAAGAGTTACCACGACGGTACTGCAAGCGATAGTCTTGAGGGGTAAAGTCATCGTCCACCTACACACAAACAGCAGGCATCACCAACGGTCGCCTGCCTTGTGATTTTGCCAAGTAAGACATGTTCCTGGATCAACATCTTCTGTTGATTCTGGCTCAGCATTACGGTCCAAAAATACAGCTCTAACCCAATCACTACCCCTAAACCTAACCCTACCCATAATTTATTCCTAAAATCATAGGGAAATTAAACATCTAACCCTGATTGTAACTGACATTTCTTGAAAACTTGTCGCTCAATTCTGATTGGTTGATTGGAATGTTGATCCAGGAACATGTTGTACTTTAGTGAAATCGAGTACACTATTATGAACAGGGTCACGTGGGGAGGAAAATTTCTGAAGGACATGAACAGGGGAGGACAGACGCACCTTACACCAGCGCACCAGCACACCGCCCGGTCTCTCCACCAGCTCCTCAATCTGGACGGGTGGATGAGAGGCCACGCTGCCGTGCCGAGCCACGTGCGCACGGAACATATGCAGCAAAGAGTCGTCCAGCTGCGCAGACAGACACGGCACGTCCACCAGCACAGGTACCTCAGGCAGACTGAGGACACATTGTGAAGACTCATTACTGTATCCGTTCATATATATATATCTTTGTGCATTTATAACTTTTTGGACAATTGTTATGAATGCGAAAACAGTTATCATTATCTTTATAGTTAATGTTATTGGTGTGAACGGCCTTTAGCAAGGAGTTAACTGCTCTTTAGATTTCTTCTTTATGTTACCGTGAACATTTCTTTTTCCCAAACTGAGGGACGAGTCAGTAATATTTCCTGATGTATTTGTTCTCTTATAATAAGGATTAATTGACTAAATGAATTTTACCATTTAAAAGGATCATTCTAAACGCTTTCAGATTAAAGATCTTTTAAAACGGTTTATTCTAAAACAAAGGATAATATTTAAGTGGCATCCACAATGGCCCACGATTATTGCTGGAATGACTGTAGGCATGTAAAAACTTGATCCTGGGGTACATTTTAATCATGTAAAATGAATCACAGCTAAGGCAGCATGGTTTTATAAAGCTAAGCTTGAGTGATTCAGCACACCCCTGCTGGTACAGTGGCCATCTCTCCATTATACTTTGAGCAGATGAGTCATAAAACACAAAACAGATGAGTCATAAAACCAGGCATTAGTAAAGGTTAGGTGATACATTTTTTTAAATGAGTGCTTCAGGAATTATTTGAATACGGTCTTCTGAACTTCTGGAAAAGAGGGCTTTGCGTTCTCTGTTCTCAAGATCTGAATCTCCGTGTATTCAGCGTTTCTAGACAGGAATTGAGAGTGACGGTGTGATTTCAAAGCTCTTCGCCATTCACTGGCCCAGCTGAGGTTTGTTAAGTGAATGAATTTGTGTGCTCCTCACCTGTCCAACTGGATCTGGAGGGCTTTCTTAGTGAAGCTGCCCAGCTTGTCCTCCTTCTCATTTATACCACAGCGGATGGCAGCCTCCCCTGAAGGGACAGTCATATAACATTCATAACTGAACGTTAGGCAGTGTAGCGAATAATCAAATAAGCTCTTGAGGAAATTACAGCAACCAAGATGTTATATGGTGTCAGCACTGTTTGTGTTAAACGGTTTAAAAACACGTAACATTTAATCAGCTAACAATTTAATAAGTGGCAATTATCCAAATGGCAGTGCTGGTTCATATGAGTCAGTAGGTTCAAAAATTTGATTATTTTCTACACCCACTATACTCTCAGATAATCAAATTGCTGCTATTTAACTATTTATTAAGCATATGTCCAGCCTGATTTAGTCTTACAATCTTGTGAAAAGAAACTGACTGCTGGTCCTCATCTGGCACAAGGCTAAATCTAATTTTCTGATCTGATAAATACATTCTCATAACAAATATGTCTGGTCTTTACATACTTTAAATCCCATGAAATCGGATTAGTGTGACTGTAGTTGAAGAATAAACAATGACTGGCCAGTCTTCCTTCTACTGATCTGGCAGACCCACCCTCTCGGAGCAGCTCATCAGCTGTGCTGACTCCATGCTCAATGAGCTTCTGACAGTCATCTAAGGGACTGACACTGTCCAGCTCGATGTTGTCAACCTCTTGCAGCAGAGTGTTCAGCCTCTCGGTGAGCAGTCGACTCACTGCTGTCTGCAGCTCCTGAAAGTGCCGTTGCAGAGCCTCACGCGTCTGACTGGCACTTCCACGCACCTGAACGAACACACACACACACGATTTACTACAAACATCTGCAGTACATATAGCTCAATAAATCCACATTTCCACAAACTACAGGCTAAAAAGACATTTTTACATTTTACATTTTTTGATTTTAATCTAGTGCACTATTTAACCAGGATTGTTTTCTAAACTAGGTTTAAATTACAGTGATTGACAGATGGTGTCTGTGATGGCATTTCATAACTGAGATTTTAAACAGGATGCTGATGCCGTTGCACTAGGTAGCACAAGAAAATGATCTGTAGTTATGATCAAAACAGCGAAAATTGCAATGTTGTGATATATTATTAAATATTACGATAACTTTAATTTGAATATATTTTAAAATGTGATTTATTCCTGCAAATGGCAAAGCTGAATTTTCAGCATCATTACTCTAGTCTTCAGTGTCTCATGATCCTTCAGAAATCTTTCTGCTGCTTATATATATTATTATAAATAAATATTTATTTTATATATATATATATATAATTTATTTATTTATATATATATATATATATATATATATAAATAATACTTAATCATATTGTCCCATTGTCAGCATGTGAGATTGGCGATACACAATATTTTCATGCTAATTTATTTAATTATTTACTTCGTTTCATGGCTGGAGAGTGAACCAACTCCAGGGTAGGGCTAAAAGCAGCCTAATATTAATGTAATCTATTAACTACACATTATATCTTTTTAGTCAAGTAGCATATGGATGTCATGTCAAAATATTTTTTATATGACTGTATGTATTTAGAAAAATTTAATAAAAACACTGAAAGGTACTAATTCTAGTGCTTACATTTCCTCAGCTACAGAAAACGAGCAAAGAACATTTACAGAATCAAAGAACACTGACTTCAGTCTAGTGGGAGTTTATGCACTTTAAAAAAAAAGAAAAAAACATTTTAAATCAATGAAGCTGTGTACACTGTATGAATAAATCTCTTATACATACACCATGTACATCTGCACTTTGTTTATGATGAGAGGATTTGCGAGAGAGCAGAATTCAGTCAGCAAGCGCACGCTTGATTGGTTAGAACTCGCAACACTGTAAAAACACGTAAAAATTAAAATGGAACAAAGAAGCCCGAATATTAATTAGATAATACGACTATCAGCACAACCCTAAAAAAATATGAGTTCAAGTCTAAAGAAACAAGCTGATAATTAAATAAGCCTGATTTGAATGCAAAATACAATTCTATTGTTATAGAATGCAAATACTAGAACAGTAAATCAACAAAATGATTCAAAAATTTAAAGGTGTACATTTAATCATATACGTAATGAGGGGTGCATAAAACTAAGACAGGAACTTGTGTGCCACAGTCTTGTTTTGTACATGAAGCGTAGGTCTGAAAGCGGAAGTGGTGAGAAATGAATGGCACATTTCAAATTTTCTTGATGCATCTTTCAGACGAACTACTTCACCTTCAGTAAATGGAGCCAAGAGTGACAGGAAGTCTAGTGGTTTTCAATGTAAAAAAAAAAAAAAGAAAAAAAAGGTTCCTCTTGTGAACACTTGTGCTTGCAACAGAAGTTTAGCGTGGGCTTTTCAATGCCACGTATCAATGAACATTTATATGTTCATTGATACATGCTTCAACTGAATTATGGTCCAGTACAATATTGCTTAAAACCTAGTGAACCATCGCACACTTCACACTGACATAAAAGGAGATGTTAAAGGCAAAATTACGCTCTGTAATTTTAAGAATTCCTTGAGTCATATTTCTGGAATGAGGAAAAGTCTCATTCCCTTATAATCAGTGAAATGAAACGAAGCTCAAACAAACGTGTTGACAATTTACACCATGGAACTCGACAGACTGCCGTCACAGTACGTGTAGGTAAAGATAACGCCCTGTTGTCCAGGAAGTGGGAAGAGAGTCTAAAATAACACAGATAAAGTGGCGCAGGATAAATGGATGGAACCCAAAAGAGACGGTGGTATTAATCAACCTCAGTGGAAAGTTCCAGACTCCGCTTTGTTTGCAGCTGACAGAGGAAATGCTTCTGTCCAGAGACGTGCATCATTCCTCAGACGCTGAAGTCTTATCAGCAACAATCTGAACATTTCGAGCCTGGACAGACTCCTCTGCCTAAATATTGTTATTCGTGACAATGCGCTGTGAGGAGTGGGTGGAGGGAGGAGGCAGGACCTCAGGCCTCTGCTGCTTTGGGTTTTGGGCAGCTATTAGAAATGCTGACTCCTCATCACAGGATGTTTAGACTTAGCCCAAAACTGGATCTCTGGGAATAGGCCAGGTCAGAACGGTCCTACAAAACTCTTTAGAACAAATGTGTAATGTCAAATGCACACTGACACACATGACCACTTTGGGTGGGGAATCAGCAGGGACTTGGCCTGATATATTAATATCTGAGCCACAGAAGAATAATATTCTTGTAGCTCTGTTTAGTGTAATATGAGTCAAAATTATATTCTTAGCTTGTTTGGATATTGATCAAATTCAAAATAACAACTACAGGAGATTCACCTTCCCATTAAAGTCCCAAATCATGCAGTTCCTTGTTCACTACATAGCCAAAATGAGCAGTCTTTTAAGAAAAAACAAAACAACAGCTAACACAGAGTGAAAGACTGTATTTTTTCGATCAGGTAGGGTACAAGTGATTTCAAAACATTTCAGCTGGTTTGTATTTATCGTGTATATATTATTTCGTATAAGATTCATTTGGTTGAGTCATGCTGCGATAAAGCGATTCCTTGTAGTCCTATGGTGATGATCTCTTCAGCGCGCAGCTGTTGGTCCTGAGCAGGATAATAATTTAAAAAAGAAAGTAATATCATACATACACACACACACACACACGTTTGCTGAGAGAATATTAATACAGTACTGTGAAGTAAAATATCAGGATACTTTGACATTGATTTGGCCATGAACATGCATATGCCATTTTGGATCAAATACACCATAGCTCTGTATGTTTACAATGTTCTGGCTCGTGGGTAACGAGTGTGGGAAACAGAGGCCATTTGTAGGGTTTAAGGAAGCCTCAGTGGCTGAGACCTGGTGTAACAACTTAAAGAGGAAGTAGACTAGAAACAGCTAATGTGAAATATACATCAAACTCAACCACGGACCAGGAAGCTGCCGTTCTTTTAATACATAAAGAGTTACAATACAGATGAGCCTCTACAACTGGAAGCTTGGAGTAGCTCCGTTTAAAAATGTAGTTTGACCCAAAGATTGACCACAAATGCTGTGTCCTTGCTGTGAACAACAGCGCATGTGATATGATCATATCAGATGCGACGCACATATGGGATCTCCCTAAGACAGCTGTACACGCTGTGAGGGTAATCGCAGTACCCCAGGGCGTCATGCAACCACTAGTCAATGATCCTGAAAATTTGGTTTAATTCTCTGTCCTGTTGTCCATGTGTTTACCGTCTCATAAGAGGAGCAGGAAATTACAGCCTTGTTTACACACTGAATGAAGCATTCTGGGAGGTGTGGGGGGAGGAGGAGGAGGAAGTTGGGTAAGATGCCAGAAGCCAAGTCTGAAGATAACAGTGAGCTGCAGGCCAGCTTTACATCCTTCAGCAACCCCAGGAGACATGTGGCATGAATCAGCCCTTCTGTGCTGACCAACAGGCTTCCTGGCACAGAGGATCCAAGACAGCGGGAGTATCATTTACCCTCGCGCTCTCAAAAACACCCACATGTCACATTATTTGGTTACGGTTTAGGGAACCACTACCTTTGTGCAGCTGAATTGTTTTTGCCATTTTCAACAATGTGTTTGATGATTTTAGGCTATAGTGCATGCTGGGTGAGATCAATAGCAATTTCATTACGGTCTCTATGGGTTTAGCTTGACTGGAACAAGAAAGAGAAAGCAACAATCTCCTCAGTGTAAATCTGTTTTTATGATAAGCAGCCATGACCGAGACATGGGTTAAGCAAAGGAGATGAGAAGGGAGTTTTCAGTTACTTCTATTTCTGCCAGGGTTGTGTGCCCTTCAGAATTGAATTGAGGATAGATAGTCATAAATATTAATTTAATTGGAAAATAGCAAATTGTTAAATTCTGAGTTTTGGCCACCCATGATTTTGGCTGCCCACTGTGAAATATTAGGGTTTTAAAATACTACCATATAGAATATATATGAAATATATACCGACTGGCTGTTACGGTCACATTGCACAGTTCTGTGTGGACTGGCACTTTGCTTGTTATTGAAAACCGGTTTCTTCTTGCAGTAGCAGTGCAGAGAGTCACAGCCGTACCTGTTTGCGTGCCTGGCTGAGTCCATGCAGTCTCTGCTGTAGCTCGCTTCTGTAGTTTTGGGCTGCTTCAATGCTCTCCTTCGCCTCCTGCAGCAACGCCTCTGCCTCTATTGACATCCTTGTTGGCCTCTGCCAAATCACAAATATCAAGGTAAAGTGTAGAAAAACATTGCCATTGATAGAGATAACTTTTACTTTGACTGGATCTATCACTTATGGGCTTAGAGAGCATTCTAGAGAAAGGCTGAAACCAAAACACGCCCATTTAAGAAAATGTCACATTAACAATGCTAAACTAATAATAACAGGAGTGTGAAATTCCACAAGGCCAAAAAACGGAGTGTTCTTCAGGTTCATAAATTTAACAGCAACTTTATGAAACCATCAGGCCATGGTTTCCACATCTTGTGGATGTGAGGAAGCATGTTTTGAATCATAACAACGTATTTACAGCCTTATCTGTAGAAGTTTAGCACAAGAGAATGAAACAGTTGTGTATAGTTATGACTAAAAGGCAAAGACACTATAAAACTGAGAAACCACATCCATGTCAACTGCTGTAGCAGTGCAAAAGTCACAGGAGTCATGGAAATTAATCACTGGCCTGAAGACCACATGTATTGTGCTATAAATTCATAAAACTAAACCGAAGCAGTGAGTCAAAGAGCAGCACATCAGCGTGGGCCACAGTATCTGACAGGATGACATCAGTCTGTGTGACACTCAAACCGCACTGCCTGTTTGTGTTAGTTTAGAAAAGAAATCTTGCAAAATGGACATTTTAACATACAACTAATCATATATACTTTTAAAATAAAAGAGCAGCAGAGTCCTTAGCCATCTTCAAGACTTGGCTAAAAACATCTCTTCCATCCTTTTTTTTTTTTTTTTTTTTTTAACTCTTAAGCAATTATTCTAATTATATTCTTTAAAAAAAACTACCTAGCTTTCTAATCTTTTTGTATTTGATCAGTTTTCTTTTCATTTATTATACCATTAACAAAAACAAAAAAAGACCTCTAACATTAGCTTGCTTTATTCTTTTTCTATTGGTTTTCTTTTTATTATTTAAAAAGCCCTTGATGTGTACTGCATTAAGCAAACTGAGACTTGTTATAGCACTTGTATATCATTGCTCTTTTGATTGCTTCCATTGTCCTCATTTGTAAGTCGCTTTAGATAAAAGTGTCTGCTACATGTAAAATATTTAAAATAGTTAACATTTTTTTATTTTTGTACAATAAACAAATCAGTTACGGTGTTGGGTCACCACTTGATGTAAAATCTGGATCTTGAAGCAAAAACAGTCACACCAAAATGTATTATGTTAATAAACAGCTCTCACATTCACTTCACTGATCAGGCGATCTCCTTTAAGGCTAGCATGCTACAGTGAAACCACTTCCGCTGAAGATGACGTGAAAGCAACTGCTCTATTCTTACATGTGCCCATGTGGCTTAAATTCACAAGCATGACTGAACCTACCCATAGACACAACCCTGAACCAAAGCTACAACTCCACTTCTGTACAACAGTGCCTGTATAACACTGGTGTCATTGTGCAGGAGAGAACAGCTGCCTTTGTTTATGCGTGTAAATGAACTCAAATACCGGACAGGTGGATCGGCAGCAAGTTATTCAGTTTACCCTTGTTTAACACAAAAGGTGCTGACCCTAGTGCACCAGAGCAGAGAATGAACCGGTGCTTAACTCTCAGAAGCCCCCTTTCATCTATACACCTATGAGAGAGAAACCTAAATAACAAACTGTGACCTGCACCAATAAGCCTGTGAGTTTCCACAATCATCTACCTTATGATCAATGCATAAAAAATAAAACACACACACACACACACTACAACAGTGGAATATTTAGCAAATTTTGACATTTCATGATCAAGGCAAAGGGAGGGGTTCTCCAAAATCACGGTCTAATCCTCTGATTTAGCAGCAGGGATCTCATCCAGACTGGGGTTAGTAATCTTGGCAAAGAGCATTAAAGACAAGCAATTACATTATTACTCTTCCAGAATCCTTTCCCACAAGTGAATCCATCAGGGAGCACAGCGGAGGACTGGCTAACTTTCAGAGGGACACGAATGACCTAGATGCAATGGCAAAAAAAAAAAAAAACTGCTGCCAAGAGACAGTGTTGGGACTTCCAGTGTGAGATGTCGCTGATCTGAGGATCATGTGTCCTAATTCACAATCTGTGACCGTTCACTGATAAGGGCCACGGTTTAAAGGGCCCTTCTACTGAGATGAAGTAAATAAGATGGATTTAAACAAAACACACAAACAGAAGCGTTTATGAACTATTCAGAGGTTTTTTTGCATTCTACTGTCCTTCATCTTTACACTTATTAAAACGTCCAATCCAAGCATAACAGGGCAGTTATGTAAAGTGCAGTAATTCTCTCAAGAGCCATGCTGATGCACCGTGCACACTCAACATGTTTATACACGTACAGCAACGGTAGAAATGAAAGGCAGCTGAGAGAAGAGCAGCACACATGGTAGTCTAAATGTCAACATCAGCTATGAAAAACATCTAAAATGTTTAGCAATTATTTTCAAACTCAATCAGCAGCTGTTCATGAGGCTCTTCTGTGAGGATCGCCACACCAAGACTCATCACTTTACAGTAACTTAAGCTCTTCAAACTGCTCCACCCACAAACCTTCTCACGAAAAGACAACACCTCTAATTTAGCACTGAAAAATAAACTGTTACAAAAACATATGGGATTATTAAACGTTTTTTGCTGCATTACCTTAGGCGATCCGTTCTTGTGACATACTAACTTCTGCCGCGGAGTTCCGCCATTGACGCCCTGGCAACAGTAAAGAGCTGGAGACACATATTTTCACTTTGATACAAACCTGTCATCCAATCGGATGCCGCAGTGCTGTGTTTTCCTCCTGTCTGCTGTCAGATCTAGCCAATCAGATGATTGGACCTCTCTTGGCCCCGCCTGATCTTTTGTTAAAAACCAAAAGCGCATAAAACCGCCAGGTCCTTTGGCGTCATACAATAAGTAAAGGTAACTTTGTTTTAATCGCAAAATGAGAGCGGTTACGTTGCAGATGTTTATTATTTAGGAATAGTATCAAAGACTTTCAGAACGAACATCTACAAACAACGTTGTCACAAAGCGGAATACAAAACTTACTGTGGAGTAGAGACGGTTTAGCTACAGATATTATAGTGCCTATAGTTATCTTGTCTATTTGGTTATTTATTGCAAAATACACTCACTGCCACTTTATTAGGTACACCTTGCTAGTACCGGGTCCACCCCTTTTGACTTCAGAACTGCCTTAATTCTTCGTGGCATAGATTCAACAAGGTGTTGGAAACATTCCTCAGAGATTTTGGTCCAGACATGACAGCATCACACAGTTGCTGCAGATTTGTCGGCTGCACATCCATGATGCAAATCTCCCACGTCCCAAAACTATTGGATTGAGATCTGGTGACTGTGGAGGCCATTTCAGTAAAGTGAACTCATTGTCATATTCAACAAGCCAGTCTGAGATGATTTGAGCTTTGTGACATGATGCATTATCCTGCTGGAAGTAGCCATCAGAAAAGGGGTGCACATGGTCAACAACAATACTGAGGTAGGCTGTGGTGTTTAAACGATGATCAGTTGTTACTAAGGGGCTCAAAGTGTGCCAAGAAAATATCCCCTACACCAGTGGTCTCAAACTCAATTCCTGGAGGGCCACAGCTCTGCAGAGTTTAGCTCCAAACAGCTCCAAATCACACCTGCTTGGAAGTTTCTAGTAATCCTGAAGACCTTGATTAGCTGGATCAGGTGTGTTTGATTAGGGTTGGAGCAAAACTGTGCAGAGCTGTGGCCCTCCAGGAATGGAGTTTGAGACCACTGATCTAGAGTTTCGTATGCAGACTTATCATTTCAAAGAAAATATGTTTAAAATTTTATTTATATATTTTCTGTATTTAATATGTAAATATGTAAGATTTGGAATCTTGTGATAAATTATATTGCCTGACGTAAAAAAAGAGTATTATACATTTGTATAACATAAGTAAATAAATAAAAATTAATAATTCATATGGGGTTTTCAGTGCCAGTTTAATGTTAGAGTAAAGCGTCGAATAATTTGCTGTGCTGGTTCGTTTTTTTTTTGGGGGGCTAGTTGGCTCCAGTCAGGGTATGTGTTTACTATGCTGATGGTAAATGTGTTCACTGTTGAACAGTGTTGTAGCACCAGAGGTTTGGTAGCTGCTTTGTGTGGGCAATGAAAGCCAATTATATACTCAGTGTTATTTTGTGAAGACTCATTAAATGGATGGTATTTTATGATATTAAATTTTACAGCTTGAAGTAAAAAAGCCCTTCTATTACAGTATGTTTGCCTCTAAATTAAATTCTTATAGGGTTCAGAAGGAGACGCTTATTTAATCATCTAATCAAGCTATATATAAGCTGCTGCTTGCCTCACTACAGCAACAGTCCTTCTAGCATTTCTCCTCCTCCCCACCTCCATCCTCACTCCTTTAAGATATTCTGCCCTATATACAGAACCTATCTATTTAGTAGTCTCATAGGGGGTAAATTGGAGCTTGAGTTGCTTCATCCTTGAACCCCTCCTTTGCATACAGCAAGCCAAATACCCTTAATCACTTAAGAAGTAACATGAACATCATGGTATGTAGCCTATTCTTTAGGCATATGTAAAATATCACTCCTGTGATATGCAATTCACTTGTAGTCTACATTACTAACGGTGCTTGATGCTGGGATATTTCTCCTAAAATTCTTCCTCTTGCAATAGTTTAACCCTTTATTATGAAGTGAAATATTTCTTGAACAAGAATATGGGAATTAAGCACTTATTATTTTACTTAATATTATTTAAATTGTTACCGAAAAATCTGACACCTAAAAGCTTTCAGAACTGACAGAAAAGTGTGTGAGACTACATGAAATCTGATATTCTCACGTTTCAGTGGAGTTGAATACAGCGTCTTTAGAAAGGGTGGTAGCCACAAGAGACCTGTCTCCACCCATTCACTGCATTCAAAAAAAAATATTGACAACTGAATTGTATTGTTCGCTGCGAACACTAGAGGTCTGCAAGTATGATATGACATCTTAGAACGGATTTTCTATTATGTAACACTGGATGGCGCTGGATCACAGTCAACAGATGTTACATGGTCAGTAATGTCTGGAGGAAGGATGTGCAGATATTAATGATGGTGATGATTAGGGCGAGTCAGTGGAAGTTCATGTTAGATTTAAAACACGAGTGCAAAAGATCAGCCTTTCATATCACTAGTTTGTCATCTGTTTGTTAAATGTTTTCTCAAATATTTCATATCTTGTGTTGTTGCTGATTGATTACTACTAAACCAGCGTGCTAAAGAACATTCTGGCATTGGATATTACTATTAATAATCAGACTGATTCAGATAAGAGCTACAAAGGACTTTGAGAGTTCTCTTTTGAAGATGAAACATTATATGGACTTGTTAAGAAGTTTTTTTTCCCTCAGTGTTTTTATGCAATAAAATGACAAAGGAATAATTCAATTGTTAACATTTACTTTCTCTCACATCACCTATATGACTTTTGTGGCACATAAAATACGATATTTTGAGAAATGTCTCTATTTTTTATTTATTTTTTATTTTTTTTCTGAGGTGGTAAATTTAGTGTTAAGTAGCCATGATTAGAACATGACAGTAATGACTGGATTCTGCCCGGAAAGAGGGTCATTGTGCTTTGACTTGGATATAAGTATCTGAAAGAAACCCCATGTAGTTAAGACAATAACTCTGACCAGGCATTCAGGGAACAGTTTTGTTTTGTAGGCTTCATGCAGCCAAGCTCTTTTTGTACCCTACTTTGTAATCTTCAGGCTTCTTAAAACTGAAGGACTGACAGCATTTGCTGGATTTGAGAGGTAAGAAAAACAAAACTGTTACTGTGTTAATTTTTTTAACATGTAAGAAAAACAGAACCAAGGACAATACCATAAATCAGTAGCAACAGTGCAGATCTTATATGCTCAACCTTGCAATTGGAAATTAACCTTCCAGCATCCATGGAGATAAATTGGACTAACTAACTAGTATGCATTTTATGTTATTATTATTATTTGTAGTACAAGTGAGTAATAAAATAGTGACTTATACTTTTTAATATTTTATAATAGTGTCTAATATATTTTATTATTAACCAAATTATTAAATATCTACTCTAGTGTAGTATTTACTCATTAGATACTACTTAATCCAATAGAGGCTATAATAGTTTTTCATTGCATATTAATCATTATTTTTTTACTTATTCTTCCACGAGATATGACTGCTTTGTTATTAGCATGTATTTATGAGAAACCATTATATATTGTTGTTGGTACCATTTCTTATCTAATTTGTTATTTGCTTTATGGACATGATGACTAGTAAATTATTGGTGACTAATTAATTACCTAGGCTACTAGTGAGATTATTTATAATATCATAAAAAAATACAAGTTCGTTTCGAGGACTGAAGTTAAACGGGTTTCCAAATAGTGCTCAGGTGAGTCATGTTTCTGATCTGGTCTAATCCACTTTTGGTCGGTGGGTACAAAACAAAAGCGCCAGCTACAGGACAAGGCTGTTTCCAGCAGCATGTGTTATGATGTCCCGTAGCATGTGGCTGTCAGCACTGGAATACGGGGTGTTCCTATACATAGGGACCGCCCTCTGGATGAAGCGGAGACATTTACCACAGCAATGTCAACCCAATCCGAGGATGGGGAAATGCACGTTGCACGCTCCCTGTGTGGACCCATCGCAGCACAGAAAATAACGGTGTGAGTACTACGGAGCGATGGCACCGCCGACTGATGCGTCTTCAGCACAGCCTCAAGGATCCCAGGAAAAAACGCTCATGGCAATTTAAAGAAACATTGATTTTGCATATTTGAATGCATCGCATCAAGTCCGCTCACGCCACCAAATCGTGATTGGAGCTGATTTATCTGATGATGGTTTTCTAGAACAGACTGTTCCATCACAACAGAGACTGAAGATCCGATCCATCACCGGTGCTTTATTAGCAAGTCCGTCACAGTGGTGCTAATATTCTCTTCTCGACATCGGAATAAGAACATCTGTGATTCTCAGGAGCCAGCTGCACCAGCTCTAAAGTATTCGAGCATCCTTCCGCCAGTGTGCATCATCATCATCATCATCATCATCATCATCGCGCCCTGCAGCTCCATCGCAAGAGGGAGGATCCGCAGAGGAGCTCTCTGGGCAACACTACACACACATTCAGAGGATGCTTTGGATGTAATATAAATAACGATGGGGAAAGATCAGGAATTACTTCAAGCGGTGAAGACTGAGGACCTGATGACGGTGCAGAAGCTCCTGCAGAGGCCCAAACCTGGGAAAGCAAGTAGGTTTTGCTTGATTTTAAAACAGCATTTACATTATTGCTTGCCATGTTATGGCTGATAGAGGCAAGAGAGATCGTGATTAGTTGGATCTTTCATTTGAGAAGGCGTACACTTGCCCTGCTCTTTAATTATGGCTAGAGATGTTCAGGATTTCACTCAAGCTGTTGAAAATACCAAAATATGCTGTGTTTTGGGTGCTGATGTCCTCATCACGCTTCTTAACTAGCTTTGCCATCTTGGTGAACATCTTGGTTTTGGTGGTTCACCAGTTAGACCAGTATGGAAATTCATTACTGGACTGAGCTGGTCTTTGAAAGGTTCCCAGTGTTGGATACTGTGGTGTTCCCGACTGTCATGTGATTGAAATCACGGTTGTTTATCAATTAATTAATTATTATTATTATTATTTTTAATAAAGTTCTGAGTTATTCAGTTGATTTGCAATGTGCAAGTTATCCTGATGTTTTCACCCTAAAGGGGTGTTCAGCTGTTAATGAATGCTGTTTGTGCATGAGAATTATATGAACATTAATGAATTGTTTTGGAAATAAATGTCTTTCAATAGGCAGAACATTCTAGATACAGCTGTCTGGTAAACATTAAATATTTGTGTTATTGAGAAACAAACAAAAAAAATTTGTAAACTGTAATATTCAGTTGAAAAGCAAGTGTGAACATTCATATGCCCATCTAGATTGAGCTTCTGATGGTCTGCTTTGCATACCACAGACAGAGGTGGCTGCACCTCAAAATTCATTATGCTGGTCTGCTTTCTATCTCGTCCACCACATCTGTGACATTATCAGCAGCGTCTCACACAACAGCTCGACTGATTTCTTTGTCTCACATGCCTGTCTGTGGCGAGCGTGTTCGGATTAGAAGAACCCCGGGGGCTCAAGGCAGAGAGCCATGGCCATCACAACGCTCTTCTGAGAACCAGGCTCTGTCTCGGTGCTGCCTGTTCTCCAGTGTGGCAGCAGCACACTCCTGTTCGGCTAAACACTGCCCCCTGTAATGATGGGGTGAACGAGCATGAGGTGCAGCCACATCACTGCACTTTCACAATAGGAGAGAGAGGAAGGAGCTGTCAGCGAGCTTCTTCACTTGGCTATGTGCCATCGAAGCAACACGTAGATTTATGCTGTAAACTATGACAGCTTTTTGGCCCTGAATATGTATGAGACTGCTCTGTGAAAAAAACTCTGACTGTGATATAATCTTGGAGTATTCTGTCTTTTATAGTTGGTTATTTCAGGACATGGTTAATTATTGTAAGTCATTTCACTTATATTTGGAAGAATACAGGTGTGTTTTGAGAGTTTCCCTTATGAAGACCTGTGTTGAGTTCATATGTCATGAAAGCAGTAGAGCTTTACAGACAAGTTAATGCATTTCACACAAAAACAATGCATCAGCTTCTTCAAACAGAGAGTGATACACGTTTGTGGAAGTGTCGGTTGGATTTTATTTAAAGCTGTACCTCTGTTTTGGAAACACGATGCTACCCAGAAGCCAATTAGTTCTAGTCACAGCAACTGCAGTCTCCTGCTTGACAGTGATTGGTTGTGCTGGATGGATGCTGTCTGGGCTCTGTAACCAAGTTTTATTCAATCGACTGAAATATGGTACCTGCATTTGTTTTGTACATAAATCCTATTATGATAAAGCCATAGCTTATTTGTTCAAGATAATATTGACTATAGCTTTGAACAATCAAGTGGCAGGTTGAGAACATTTTGGTATATACTTTGGAAATGCTAATGATTCTTAAACATAGAAACATTGACAGGAGACGGCAGATAATAGTTCCTTTATACATTCGAAAACATATTAGTTTTCATTTACAGTTTTTTTCTGGCTGGTACTAGTACATTTACATTAGTACAGCATTTAATTTCCTTACAATTAAATTACCTCTTATTGAACCAGAGCAGAAAATCATGTAGCTGCACTATTCTGTAGAATTACAATTATTATCTCTGTATTCATTATAGTAATCTTCCATTTCTCAATAACACATTTAAAGATTGATTCTAATAGTTTGGTTTCCTGTGCTGGTGCTTAGGTTCCCAGCATGCATTGTGGCATAAATTATGCAGTTGTGTTTGCATACTGTCTGCTGGTTTATTTTTTTGTTGTTACTTGGTTGTAATGCTCAGTGATGTTCAGAGTTTTTAAATCTTAAATTGTTTGTTAATTGTGCATTTTGTATGCTGTTATCCATGTGTGCACATGGTAGTGTATATTTTTGTACTCGTTATTTATGTATGTACAATATTGCCACATTGCAAATTATGAAGTTATGTAAATGTTGGCAGTATGGTGAGGGGAGTTCAGAAAACATCATAAAACTTCCCCCAAAAAGTGAAACCAAGCTGCTGGCCAAGCTCATATTTGCACTCACTGCCAGTCAATATTAAGACAGTGGCTTGGAGCCCTGTAGCTAATCCAAGTAATCATTACTTCCACTGCTTAATGTGATGATTGAATTGCAGTGCAGATGGCTTTAAGTGAGTCGCAGAGAGAGAGAGAAAGAAAAGAGGAAAGAGTGCTGGGAGGGAAAGCAAGGGAAGCAGAAATAAGACACATCTCACTGGATGGTTGGCCACCTCTAGGGGATTTTAGTGGAGAGCACAACTCTCATGCAGATGTCTCACATGGAGGTGTTTGTTTCTCAATGGAGGTGAACCTGTTTTTCTGTCCATTTATCTGCAGTACTGAGGTCTGCATTCTGAGGTGTAAGTGTGTATATGAGCCCAGAGGGAGGGTGAACTGGAAAGAGTGTTTATGCACAGCATTTTCCCACGTATTCAGCACATTCTTCACCTTTTCTGCAAACATTCATTGCAGAAGCCTACAGAAAGGAATACATATGGAATACAGTATATCTTAATGCCGTAAATTGCTGATTAGTTTCATTGACTTCACATTCTGATTAAGATATGACGGATGGGTTATCCGTTCACCACCTCTACAACCTGTTCACGTCTCCCAGCAGCAATTAGAGCTGAGATATTTTAGCAGTTGAAACATATGGAAATAATCTGAAATAATCTGGTGAAAAAATTAACACCATGGGGGTGAAGTGCTAGATTGATGGATGACTCTCAGCCCACCAAAGTAGTGATACTGTTGAAATAGGTAGGATGTGGTTGGAGGATGTTTTTTTCTGCATATTTCTAAGCTCAGAGCTCAACCGGTTGGAAATCCTCTGCAGTGGGTGTCCATGGAAATATCTGACATCTGTGTGACCATCCAGGACAAGTGCAAATGGAATGTGGGTGGTTGACATGACACGACATGATCTATATTTAAATGCCCAAAGATTATATAACAAAATCAGGTTTTAGTAAGTACTCAAAACATGAAAATACCAATTTGCAGTGATCCTCCATGATGTTTTCTCTTTTCAAACTAAAAACAAAAAAAAGAATAGTAGTGAAATCCTAATTTTAAAATGAAATAATGTAAAAACAATTGGCTTGATACAGGAATAGTGGAACAACTGGTTACGTGTGAAAGTTTTGTGTTTGTAGTGAAGACTTGTGGTATTGTATCGGAAACTAAGCCATATGTCATCATAAATTAAATTAAAAACAATTACACTTTATTAAAAAAGTTCTAATTTTCTTGTATTTAAACACACACACACTGAAAAAATATTTCATTCATCCAATTAATAAAAGAGATATTTATTTTTATTATTTTTCATTGGGTCAAGTTATAGACGTAAATCATTAACCTAAATCCTTTAATTGGATGAATGAAACCTTTTTTTTCCAGTGCACAAAAAAATAAAAAATAAAACAAAACAAAACAATAAAGCATCAGAAGGACATCAAAATACCAAGACCTGTAGATTTATGCTGGATGAAGTTTCTTATTTAGCTATTCTTTTATAGTGTAATTAAATTTTATTTGGTGTAATATTCAAAACCTGTTTCAAAAAGTAAAACAACAACAGTGTTAATTGTAGTAGCCTAATAACTGAAAATTAGTATGTGAAATGTTTTCTTTCCAACATTTTACAGTGAGACTCAATTTGTTAACATTAGTTAATGCATTAGATATCATAAACTAACAATAAACAGCATTTTTTAAAAACTGGTTAATGTTAATTAACCGTTATTTGTTGTTAATTCATGTTCGCTCATAATAAATGATACTCCTTCAAATGCATCAGTACGTTGAAATGAACATTAAACAAGATCAATAAATGCTTTGAGAGAATTTATTTAATGATGCATTAACTATTGAATTAATGTTAACATACAGAACCTTGTTTTCTGAAACAGATAAATAAAATAAATGTTTATAGAATATATAGTTCTGCCACACCAGATTTAAAAAGTTGTACTAGTTAAAAATAAAATAAAAAAAATAAAATATCACTTTTCAGGTATCAGTTATGTGTATCAGTATGTGTAATACAACAATAGTTCACTAAGAGAATGTCAACCACCCATTGTCCTGTTTTTGCCTTGGTCCCCTGGAGCATTTACAACACATGACCTTAATCTGAGGACCTGACCCACATAATCCTGAAGGTAGAGGGGGCGACAGGAATCTTAAGCACATTAACTGTTGCTGATTCCTCCCAGCATGTTCCTGCAATACTGTGTTATGTATAAATGTGCTTATCCCTATCACTTTGATCAGACTCCCCAGCACAGTGCACATTAATTCTGTTTACATTGTGTTATAATAGCCTTAAGTGTCTAATTGCAGTTTTGATGATAAACCCGTAGTGTTCTTACATCAAAAATTGATAATTAAAGGGATGAAAAATGCCCTTGTACAGTTTTGAAAGTCTATAAAACCTTAGGCTATTGTGAACTTCAATGGGAGGTGTGAAGAGAAACAGGGGATGAAGGCTGACAGCTGTTATGTAACCTCACACAATGGAGTCGTGAGTGTGGTGGAGGTGGGTGGACACAGAGAGAGGCTGGATAGTGGACTGTGTGTTTTGTCACTTCTTATATGCTGCAGTGCTAAAGAACATCCTCTGAAAATTGAAACTGAATTGATCATTGAAACTGAATTCTGAGAAGTTGCATAAATGCAACTTTTAAATGTGTCCCTTAAGTCGCTGCAATTAGCAATAGCCCCAAAAAATAAAACATTGTACAGGTCAAAATTATCGATTTTTTAATGCCAAAAATCATTAGGATATTAAGTAAATGTCATGTTCCGAGAAGATATTTTGTAAATGTCTTACCATAAATATATCAAAACTTCATTTTTGATTAGTAATATGCATTGCTTAGAACTTCATTTGTACAACTTTAAAGGCAATTTTCTCAGTATTTAGATTTTTTTGCACCCTTAGATTAACTGTATCTCTGCCAAATATTGTACTATTTATTCAGCTTTCAGATAATATATAAATCTCAATTTTAAAAAATTTACCCTTATGACTGGTTTTGTGGTACAGGGTCACAAATGCACTACAGCACACATAGTTAATGTGTTTTTGTAATTTGTTCTAATTTAATAAAATACATATTTAAGTATTATTATTGAAAAGATTAAGCATTTTAACCATTTTTTTAAACAATCCTGTAAATTTTTTAATTTGTATTATCCTTATTTTTCCCTCATAAAATATCTTGATTCACTTGATTCAAATATATTCCATTCCATCATCTCAAAAACACAATTTTTGCTAAACCTTTGGAAAGTGCACATGGATGCACATGCATGTTCTTAGTAGTATAAGTTTCTAATGAAGGCCACTGCAGCAGTCATTCATCATAATCCTCACTGCAAATAAACAGATTTAATGAGCGACTGACTAAGAGTGACTCAGTAAATCTGATACTGAACATTTAAATTCTTGATTGATATTGAGGATCTTCACATCCAGATGTTGGACTGGGCTGAGCTGACCAACAGGCAGCTGTGTGGAGAAACTGCCTGCTGAGAAAGATTGCAGATGTCTCTGTCTGGAGGCCATATCTGCTGGGGTACAACAGATGAACAGATCACTTATCCAGCAAACCTGAATCCATCTGATCCTTACAGACTCAGGCATGATTAAAGTTCCCATCTGGAGTGTGCATGAGGAGATCTGGCTGGATATGTGATCACAGGGGTGAAATTTGCACAATATAAGGATGCACAATAAATTGGTAGCATATATACATTCACATTATTTTTAGCTTTCTATTCATTAAACAGTCCCGAAAAAAAAGAAATATTTCTTGAGCAACAAATAAGCATATGTGAATGATTTCTGAAGGATCATGTGACATTTTAGACTGAAATAATAATGCTGAAAATGCCATCACAGGAATAAACTACATTTTAGAATATATTCAAATGGAAGATTTGTTTTAAATTGCAGTACTATTTTAGACATCTTTCAAAAACATTTAAATTCTTATCTGTGCAAAAGTAACAATAGTGAAGATGGGTTTGCCATATTGCATTATAGGAGAAACACCAAATATTAAGTCATGATATGAAAGTTCAGAACAGATGGGCCTGTTCAGGGAGCATAATATTTTTCTGACAGAACTACAGACATATTGTCAAAATTGTGTCCCACACATTTTCCAAGAGTGTCGTCCCTGCTTTCCTAGTAGCTCCCAACTGTAGGATTGTTTCATTTATATGATTTTCCTCTTAAATAAATCTTTTGCTGCTCAACAGATCACACTTTCCCAGAGGGGGCAAGTGGAGTCAGGCATTCGTCTCAGCCACGGACCCAGTCTGTTGAGGAAATAGACGTTTCACCCCCTCGTGACATTAATCTTCCTCCCAGTGTAGCTCCAACTTATTTCAATCCAATCTAGTCTATGAATTAATTCTCTCCACTCTGGCCCACTTTTAATAAATCATAACTTGCACTTTGTGTTAAATTAGTCATGTGCATGGTAAAGGTTTCAACTCTGAACTGTTTTCTTTGCCTTTCAGTGATAATTAATTTTCTAATGGATTCCTGATGATGTCATGTCAAAGCTTTACTGTAATAATTGATGTAACTGAACTTTATGCTAAAAAGTTTTGGAATGCCCTTTAAGACCCGTTTTTAGAACTGCATGTTCTCGGTACATATATTTGTCTTAATGAAGTTCAAAGAGTTATTCTACTGTCATTGTTTCCACAGTAAGGAAAGGGCTTGTAGATGCTTTGATGAGAACAATCAGTAGGATGTTTGCATGAAGACCATTTTCTTTGTATTGTCTGATGTTGAGACTGTCTGCATTTGTAGTTTAACAACTGATGCCTGTTTATACTTAATACGTACATCTCTTGTCATTGTACTGTCACGTATGGTGTTACAGATAACACAGGAGGGAACCAATTGCAGGTATGATGTTTATTTGAAGGGTAATCCAAAGGGGTAAACAGTCCAGGCAGGGTCAAAACCAGAATATCCAAACATAACATAAACAAGACACGAAGGCAAGACAAGGCAAGGCAAGGCAAGAAGCGACGGACATGAATAACTCTAAACATTAAACAAGGACTCCGTAACACAGTGCCACAAGGACCATTCACTGTTCTTCAGAATAACGCATGGAGGTCGTTAAATGCCATTAAAGTATTTATTTTAGGTTCTCCCAAGCCAGCAAAATGCAGGGTGCTCACAGGTGCCAAGGCATGAAAAATTCAAAAAGAGGCAAAAAAAACTTCAATATAAAAACACAAGAACATTGTATCAGGTCGGTTCCTTCAATCAGAGTACTCAGCAGATACTGCATTCACTACCAACAGTCTTAGCCCTCCTGATCACTCAATTCTGTGAGAATTTATACACCTGGGTACAACCATTTCTCAGCAATAATCACATGGGAAAGTAATTAAGACCATAAACATGTAATACATTCCAAGTCACAATAGTATGTGATCAAGTAACCAGTTCCTTCACCACACAAATTTAAATAACAGTACAAGCTTCCATACATAAACTTCAATAGTAATTAGAGGAAATAAACATCCATAACATCAAACCAATTCCCCCTCTTTTCCCACCATACTTGGTATCTCCCATTCCCCATGATGCAACACAGTACAGGTATAAAAAGCATGAGAAAAGTCCATTCAAGTCTTTTACTCAAATCAAGATGGCCACCCCCATATATGCTGATCCATGCGATAATCAACAGTTTGTAGCAAACTTTAAATGTCCTCTGAGTTAGTGCTCAGGTGGCCAGTCTGAAACACAACAGTATAGTTGTAAGTATACATTTTTGTGGCTAATCCATCTCTCCTGTTGCTGGTACTTCAAGGTAAATAAAGAGTCTTTTACAAACCAAATGTGTGTACATGTGTTTGTTGAAAGGGCTAACAAGGGGTCACAAGAGCAGAGGGTAGCTCTGTGACACACAGACTCAGACAGACCGGGTATAAATACACAGAAGGATAATGAGGGAACAGTAGACAGGTGGGGAACAATCAATTACTAAACAGGAGGAAGGTGACCAAATAAGGGAACAGGAAGTGATAAGGAGACAGACACCGTGAGAAAGGAGGACACCTAGTGGAAACCCAGGGAACACAACCCAGACACTGTGACATGTACCATGTTACAGTATCTAACTGTATTTGCACTGCCATTAGAAGTCGTCATATTTATTGTGCCACTGCTCATTTGCATAAAGTTTATTTTTGCTTGTTGCTGTCCAGAGAATTTGTCTTTGCAAATTACTCGGTGTCAGCTCCCCTTTTAGACATAATCTCCTGTCAGATTTATTCTTAGGATTCTTTTAAAGGGGTGGTTCGGGATTTTTGACATCGGACCTCATTTTTAGGTCAGCCTGGTTGTTATTCATCAGTGGAGACATTTTTTTTTAAAAAATTGTCCAGTCCTTATATTTGGATAGTTGGCCGATGCTAGGCTAGCGCGAGTCAATGGGTATATGTTAGCCAGCCATTAAAAACCGTTTTACCCACTCCACAGTGCACCAAACGCAAATCGATTATAACACTAGACTATCGATGCAAATGTCCGTTGAGAGAATAATGTTAGAAATCAAACTTACCTTTCATCTCAATGATCCTAAAGGAACTAGTTTCTCAGCCGCTGCGGAATTTTACTTTGCTCTGCTTATGTGATGTTAGTGATAATCAGTGTGCCAGTGGCAGGTAAATACACTTGCGTCATGTGTGGACCGGCTCACTCGGTTGCCTAGGTAATCAATATCACTCCGCTGCTGCTGTCGACAAGGCTTATGATTACAGGGAACAAATTATAACTAATGCAATGTGATGAAAGGTAAGTTTGATTTCTAACATTATTCTATCAACGGACATTTGCATCGATAGTCTAGTGTTATAATTGATTTGAGTTTGGTGCACTGTGGAGCGGGTAAAACGGGTTTTAATGGCTGGCTAACATATACCCATTGACTCGCGCTAGCCTAGCATCGGCTATCTATCCAAATATAAAGACTGGATAATTTTTTTTAAAAAATGTCTCCACTAATGAATAACAACCTTAAAAATGAGGTCCGATGTCAAAAATCCCGAACCACCCCTTTAAAGTGTCATAATATTATGTTGGAGTCCCCTACAACAGGTTTAAATGCATTTAAGGTTAGAAATCATTGTAATTTTCTTAGAATATACGTTTAATATTAGAATTATTTTTCAGTGATTTGGAAATGATTCGTTCAAAGCATTTCTCAGCTTAAGGTCGAATGAAGTCTCATTTGTTTGCCATAGCTTTTTATTGTTGATGTTATTTGTTTAATTGTCTTTTTATCTCTCACATATTTATTGTGTTTTATGTAATCCTATGCACAGCACATTGGTCAACAGTTGTTGTTTTAAATAATGCTTTATAAATAAAGTGACATTGATATTAATGCTCGAGCTCTTTAAAGTCAGTTGGATTCTGATTGTCAATGTTTTTCCAGCTCATCAGTTGGAAAAAAAGTGTTCTGAAAGTGATTCCAATGATATCGTTCCTCTGTGATGATGTATTGCGTTGTGGATTTACTTACGTGGAACGATTATTAACTTTATTGTTATAATTATTGCCTTCAATGCAGGATTATCAGCATTAAATGAAACCATTTTTGTTCATTTAAATGAAGCTGAAATTAAATAAAGTATAAATATTAGATGGACATTGTAAATTAAATGAAAGTTTTAAGTTTAAGAAGTGCTAAAATGCTTTCCATGATTGTGGATTTCCGCTCCTTGGATTATAATCTGCAACCGACTATTACTGAATACTGAGGATTATTTTCACAACGACTGACTCGGTGACTGTATGTTATCTCTCATCTCATCAGGCTCTGCAGGTTGAGGCTGTTTCCCAGCAATCATAGCACTACACTGCTGGACCGGTGGGCTGTTCGCTGCCCTAATGAGATTGGTTCAAAGATCAGGCGCTTCTCTTGTGTGTGTGCTAATGTTGCCCAACAGGGCAGCAGAGAGCAGGCATATGGTGCCAGGGTTTACAAGTGCCACACTGTGAGAGTGGTCCTGGCAGAGATCAGGGGCTGAGAACACTCATATTGGGATGCCCAGGATGAAGATAAAAGTTGCCCATCACTCATGTCTGCTATGGAGACTCTCATATATTTTAGTCTCGTTCAGCTCTGTGGCAGTGATAAGTTTGATGCATACTGCAGGGAGTACGGCATACATTCCTTCAGACTTCTGGATAACAGATGCCTTGTCCTGGGGATCTGTCGTGCCCATTCATGATTTCCTTATCGCTTGCTATCTCTCTCCTCTCTATTTTAAACAGAAGCCTTCATCCTGCAGTGACGTGTGGGTAGAGAAATCCCTCCAGCACAAAATTATACTTTACAGTTTTTTGTTGAAGCTGTAAATTAACTTGCTTTCAACAAAGATGGCTTTAAGTCTCACGTTTAATATCAGCATGTAACAATAGTTGCGATTGTCTTTTCATCCCTACTGTGACATAAATCTGAATGAAACAGCTTCTCAAGTGAGAAAAAAATAAGATATATAATTGCAAAGGGAAATTAATATTTGATAAAAAAACATGCAGCATGGATAAATGATTTATAATAAACAATGCAATTTTCCATTAACAATTCTCCATTAGCAATTGAAAAATATTCCATTAGCAATCGTCAGTTTTGATCCCATGGTGACTTTAAAGGAATAGTTCCCAATAATAAAAAAAAAAATCCTGAAAGTTCTGTCATTTGATTCCCCTCATGTCACTCCAAACATGCAGAGGTGGAAAGTAACGAATTACATTTACTCGCGTTACTGTAATTGAGTAGCTTTTTTGTGTACTAATACTTTTTAAAGTACTTTTTAAAATCTGTAATTTTACTTTTACTTAAGTATATTTTGTTTGAAGTATTGTACTTCGCTACATTTTAAAACACATTAATTACTGAGTAAAAAAATAAATAAATAAATAAATAAATCGCTCCCTGGAAACTACGGCAGTAAATTATGGGCAGGAGGGCAAACTGGCGCTAAAATCACGAGAAAGATGCAGACGGACAAAACAGGCGTTAGTGGTGCAGACACCGCTGAAAACGAAACCCCGTCATATTCTGAAGTTGAACTCGAAGGAAATGAAGTGAACCCTGGCCATATGTATGCTCTATTATGCAGTGTAAGCTGTACTTGCCTAGGAAGACCAAACTAGCAGCTTATAAAATCTCGACAAGGCATCAACCCTTCGCAAGAAGAGGTAAGCTAAATAATTGCATCGTTGCATTGGTGGTTAAAATGAAGCTTTGACATTTTAGCAAGAGGTTTTGCACAAATTAGCCAAAAAGACAGTGGTGAGGAGTGTGCTATTTTTGTTTTAATGATGTGCGCGCGCATTTATAGTGCGTTCTTTCACTGTGTGATTCAGTCTCCTAAAATGCATTTAGAATGATCACAAAATTGAAGATATAGGGGCAGAAAATTCACATATTTATATAATTTCATATATTAAATCAAAATCACACAAAAAATGCCATCTTTTCCTCCAAAAATCATCATGAATATATACATACATATATATAACAGTTCAGTAATAGGGTGACCACCCGTCCCGCGTAGCGCGTGCGCGCACAGCGTTTGAAGCCCAATTCATGCGTCCCGCAAATTGAGACTGTGTCACGCAAAATCAATGCTTGCTCAAAAAAAGTTGATAGCTCTATATCCTCGAGCCCCAGGCAGCCAAACGAACATTACTTGACACTTCAGCACGCTACTGCGAGAACGGGAGCGAGCGAGTTTGAATGAGAGATGAAGTTTACATCTTTATTATTTCTGATTTAACGTTTTTCCTACATTATTTATATTAAAATATGTTATGTAGGCAATAACTCCGTTTACTATTTGACTAATTTACTGAGGTGGCATCGTTGTTAACTTACAAAAATGATAATTTGGTGGATAATTGACATTTTTCCGTTAATAACAGGTAGTGTATTCCGATGTAAAATTAACAGTCACCTGTGGACGCTCAACAACCATCTTATCTGAGCTCAAAACGCTGCTTGAGCAAGTGTCAAGATACTAAAAGTAATAAATACATAATTATGAACGTTTATGTGTGTTTATTTTTGTTCTCAGTACGTTATTTTAATAGCAATTAATGATTATGAACATAAAGCATTACAATATATATATATATATATAAATATATTATTACTATATACTATCGATGAAACCACAAAGCTGACGCAGAGGTATGTATAACTGCAATATAAAGTAATTTTGAGTATTATTGCTATTAGTATTATTTTCTAAAATTAGGTAGATGTAATATAAAAGTACACATGGCAATGTTTTTGCAACAGCTCCAAGTATCACGCGCAGTGTAGGTTATACGTCACTGTCCGAATCCGTTCACTTATTTATTTATTCACTCCTTCCTGATATAGTGAACTCAACTGCCATACACTATATAGGGATTAGTGAATGAGTGAATTCCCTTCCCTTGAGTTGTGATGTCAGACTTTTTTTTTTACTTTTCCTGTGGTGTTGAGCAACTACAATTCATTTTAATCCTATAATTTTATATTATAATTTATTTAAAGTGAATAAATTGTAATGAAAAATTAATAAAATAGCTAAAGTAAATCGTAAGTGGAAGTGCATCTGTCAATTCTGTCATGAGCATACATCAGCAATTACACATGTTTAGGGGAATAGGGCATTATTAATATACCATGTAAGGTGGTATGTGCTAGAAATGGGTAAACCACTATCAGTGAGTCTGCCCATGGGGTGTCCCACATTGTCCCTCAGAAACGTACCCCTTGTCCCCACTTGGGCTTATTAGCAGGTGGTCACCCTATTCAGTAAACATGTTAATTAAGAGACTTGCGTTTTAGACACCATATTGCCTTTTTTAGCTCTATTTCTACAACAGAAAATAATTCCAAACACAGCCACCAAAGCACAGTTTTGCTTCTCTGAGCAACGTGACAGTGTTTCGTTCCGGAATGAATCAACCGTTTAAATGATTCGGTTCAATCGCAATGACTCACTTATTAACAGAGACTTGCTGACACATACTGGCCATTTTAATTTCACATTTAAAGTATCTTTTGATTATTTTTAAAATAATTAATTTCTTATCATTTCAAATGAGTATTCAAGATTTTATGTCTTGTATATCAAAACATTATTCATGCATTTGTAACTGCAGGTTAAATGCATTCCTGTCCTGCACTAAACAGTGTAATACATCTAAATGCCACTTCCAATGAATCTTCTGCATTTCCTCTGCATTAAAAGATGAGTTTGTTGATACTGATTTGCCTGGTAACAGCCCAAATGTTTTATTATTCTAAATAACTGATTCCTTTAATTAAAAACAACTAGTTTGAGATTAATAGACCTATCCCAGGGGTGTCAAACTCAGTTCCTGGAGGGTTGTAGCCCTGCAGAGTTTAGTTCTAACCCTGCTCCAGCACACATATCATGTAGTTTTCAAATAAACCTAAATGATTAGATTAGCTGGATCAGGTGTGTTTAATTAGGGTTATATCTAAACTGTGCAGGACTGTGGCCCTCCAGGAACTGAGTTTGACACCCTTGGCCTGTCCCATTTTGACTCCCTCCCACTGTTAAAATGTAACTTAGTAATTTTTACTCTGAGTAAAGTTTAAATGAGCTACTTTTTACTTTTACTTGAGTAGATTTTTAGACTGGTACTTTTACTTGTACTTAAGTAAAATTTCATTAATGTAATGGTACTTTTACTTGAGTAGAATATTTTTGTACTCTTTCCACCTCTGCAAACATGTATGACTGATAATCTTCCCCTTCAGTAGGCTGTTAAACGTTGCAATGTGGAATCAAGAACCCTTTTTGTAAACAATTCATTAAGGCCAGTTTTGTGAACTAAATCAACCAATTCAGTGAAAAGATCAGATTCAAAGGAATGTTTAGTGACTAATCGGACTTCACTTCTGTTCATGAATGCACAAAGAAGAGAACTGAATAGTGACTACATTTATTATTTTTGGCTTCAAAAGACTTGCAGTATAGTGCCTGAGTCATATGGACACTTTTATGATTCTTATATGGCGCTTATAACAGCCCCCATTCAGTTTCATTGAATGGAAGAATGGTGACCAAGATTCAAAAATTCACCTATTGTATCATACAGAAGATAGAAAGTCATCAGGTCTGTACTTATATTAGGGTAAATGTTGACAGAATTTCTGTAATATAGTAAGCTAGTGTTAGATATACACACAAACACATCCATGAGGAACACTGAATAAATATGACCTTGCAGAGTTTGCTAGAATATAAAATTGAGCTGACTCCTGGCCTTGCCTTTATTAACAATGTTTCACAGCTAACAATTGAAATACTATATTCCCACACCCATTTATATTTTGGTGGTTCTTTTGACTCTGATTATCTCATTGTATGTCTGTTCACCCCACCCCAAGACCTAAATCCATGGAGATGACTTACAAAAATGGGTTATTGTGGCAACTTGCACTTCCAGTTTGAGTTATAGTCTCATTGTCAGTGCACTTGTTTGGGTAGTTGAGAAGACACACTGATAGCGCTGCATGAATATATGATTAAAGAAGTACTGGCAGCTCTTTACCAGCATCAGGCTATCAGTGTGTGCTATCTTAGAGCGCAGCTCCAGCTGCTAGCTAAAGTGCAGTGTTAAGCTTAAGTGGAGGCACTTCAGGAGCTTGACAGGGTCTATGAGCTGGAACACACTGCAGTGGATGGGAACTATGCTGCAGAGAATCTACTGAAAGAGAATGGAAGATAAGGAAATGCTGTTCTTTTACTAGGCTTTGACTCTACACACGGTTCTTTGAGGTGGTTAATGTGCTATATAGCACTGCTACTGTTTAACCCTTGTGGATTGTTCAAATTCACCACCCTTTCGGTATGTTCGGGATGAAAACATCCACTCAATTAAAGTGCTGTAAAAATGTATCAGATTCATATTTTTTTTCAATTTATTTTGCATAAATCTGTTAATCAACTTCAGTCCTGATCAAAACTACCAAATGTTTTTTTTTTAAAATCCAAGATTTTAACTCTTTAATTGGCAAGTTCATAAATGATGTCACTGATTTGGGGGAAAAAACACACAAAATGACTTATTTTCAATATAAAAGTAATTGTGGCTGGATTTTTTTTTTACTTTTTATAACAGTCTTGGGCATGTCAAAGATTAGTAGCAACATCTCACACCCTCTCTTTCTCTCTCTCTCTCTCTCTCTCTCTCTCTCTCTCACACACACACACACACACACACTATAATTTGATATTATACTCCATATAACTCCATATACAAGCCAGAAACTAAGCCTTTTTTTGCGCAAGCCTATCTATAGGGTTAATGGTCCCAGCTAGTGATCAACTGTAAAAATAACACATTTTACCTCTTCCCAAAAGGGAAAACCACAAACAATCAAGAATGAATGATTATATGGTGTCATGGCTTTGCAATCAAAAAATGTCGTTATAATGGAAGTCAATGGGGCAAAAACAGCCACCGACAACAAATGAGGGAGAAAAAATTAAAATCTAATGCTGCACAAAAACTAACAATGCATCAAAGCCAATCTTGTTACTAATCTTTGACATGCCCAAGACTGTGATAAAAGGTAAAAAAAATATCCAGTCCACAATCACTTTTTATATTGAAAATATGTAATTTTGTGTGGTTTTTTTTTCCAAATCAGTGACATCATTTATGAACTTGGTAATTAAAGAGTTAACATCTTGAATTTTTTTTAAACATTTGGTAGTTTTGATCAGGACTGAGGTTGATAGATTTATGCAAAAAACAATTAAAAAAATATTTATCTGATACATTTTTACAGCAGTTTTATTTAGTTGATGTTTTCATCCACGCACATAACGAAAGGGTAGTGAATTTGCCCACAGTGTACCATTGAGTTTTTGAAAAATTTAAAAGCATTTTCCCAAAATATGGGTCAAAATAAGATTTGTCACCAAAAATCATTCCATTAGCTTAAACACAGAGAAAGTTGTGGCCAAAATAAGACCCAACTTTACCCCCTAGTGGATGAAAATGTCCCCAACAACGCATAAGGGTTAAGGAAACTGCTAAGCCAAGTATGCTTCTTTAGTGGTTCAGTGGTACTTTTTGTATGCAAATAAAACAAAAATAATGACTTTATTCAACAATTCCTTTGTGAACAGTCTCCTGTGTGTCTCTCCACATCACTCAAACTGCCTACGCTCTTCTGTGTCATCCACGCCACAAGGATGCTCTGTTTCTATGTGTATTTATGCACTGTAAAAAATAATTCTGTGGCTTAGTAAATATTACAGAAATTTTTAACTTTATTAACTTAATAAAATCTCTGAATATCGTGTACTTGATTGTTTGAGTTAAACATAACAAAATAATTGAGTAAAAATCCAACAGTTCATTTTATCTAAAATTTACAGATATATTTAAGTTGTTTTCAATTAAATTATTTAGTATTTGACTAACCAATTTTTTCTTTATAATATACTTAAAGTGTAACTAAACCCCTGCTCAGAACCTGACTCCACCCACTGGCAATATTTGAAAAATGCTGAAAAGTGGGCAGATCACAGCGGAGATAGAGGGGACGAACATAGGGCGGGGCTGAGCGAGTGCGGCGTGATCCTGAGACTCACAGTGACGGATTGATTGACAGCTGCTGTCAGAGTCGCTAAAATGGAGAGTGACTGTAATGACGCAAGTAGCTTTGCAACAGAGCGATCATTTGAAGTAGAGGACTTTTCTCCCCCACTTTTACCTGAAGTGGAGGGTGTCGAGGTGTCTGTTCATATCAATTCGAGCCGCTGGCTCAAACTGCGGTCTTAACTCCCACACCGCGTCGCTTTTCAGCGCGAGCTGTGTGGAGAAGCCCATTTCCACCTCCATTGCGTTGGAGATGTAAGCCAGTGTAAAACGCAGTTTGCACACTCGAGCTCTAGGCGGGAACTTGAGGTCTTCCAGGCCAAATGCATGCAACCACTGGCGCTTAATTTTAAAGTCTGCTGGTAAACTATGAAGTCCAGCAGTGCTGTCGCAACCAGCAACACACCTCCATACCATCCTGACCACTGTACTAAATGCAGATAAATCTACGCTAACTTGAAGATCTAAATAACTATATAATTGCTATGCTAAATAGATGCTATAATAGTCTATCTTGGTCGTTACCAATACTCGCAATTCCAGCTCCTGACTCACTACAGTGATTTTGATGGTTTTATACTGCCAAGGGCGTGGTAGCTCGTACCAGGGGGCGTGGTGAGCTGGAAACCACTTACGTCACCTGCCACCGCTTACGTCACTTGCCACCGCAACATCCAATAGGAAAAATCAACTGCAGTAGCCACCGTTCAACCTGAAGAGGGCAGCACTCACATGTTTTTACACCATATATTGTAGAATTAAAACACTTTATACTCAAATGTCAAAAAAGTTACTCGAATCAATGAACAGCACTAATAAAGCCCCATTCTTACAGATCATTAACTAAAAAAAGTTGGTTTAGGGTTTAGTTACTCTTTAATATATTTGTGAAATTTCTATCAAAATATTTGAGAATGTTGAATTAAACTGATCTGTTTCAAGAAACAAAAATATTACTTAATTCAAATCAATATTATTAATATATTTTACACACTCTTAAAATTTGAGTAAGTTTACTCAATTAAAACAATGCACCCCTCCCCCACCCTCTGACGTGACGACAACTCGACGGTTGGTTGAGTCAGTGAGCTCGGGCGGTTTGAACTCTCCAGTCTCCAGACAACAGCTCTCTTCTCAGCGTCGCAGATTTGGTACATTTCCTCTGTGAAATTCAGGTTTGTGTATGTTTTATTTTATCTATAAAATCTTTACTGTGCTTTAAATCATATTTAATGCAAAACAACATACAGAGGCGTAATTTGACACCTAAACGAGAGTCGCGCCTGTCTTTTTGCATGATTGAAACGCTTTGCATAAACACATGACTTCATTCCTAATGATAATAAATATAATTATTAGCATTTGGATGATAAAATGTCCTCAGAACTGTCACTGTTTGTTTATTGGCAGGTTATGTCAGTCACTCGCAGTATCTATCGGCTGTGAGTGAAACGCAGGACGGCGGTATGAAGTTCAAAGTTCACCCGCAGAGGCGAGTCCGTCTCCGGCACGAGGACCAGCGCTGATCCGGTGGATATTGGGTTGATTTGATTACACTTGAATTAGGCTACCTGAATTTTTAAATATTTAATTTTTACTTATAAAATGTTTGTTAAATGAGTCTAAATGTAGGCAATATTGTATACAGTGTAAAATGTGCTGTATTGCTGCACTCATTGACAATAAAGGCCAATGTCATGTATACTGGTGGTTGTGTGGAGTACTATTTTACAAAGGTTTAGAGAAAATAAAATTTTTATATTACTCATTAATAAAAAACAGTTAATATTACTCATAAATATTGTTTTTTAATGTTTAAATGTTCAATTACTCAATTTTATTTGTTAATGTACCAGATGCAGTTACTCAGATTTACTTAATTTTTTTACTTGCATTTACTCAATTCATACAGTATATTTCATTGATTCACAGCTTTAAAATTTACTCAATTTTTTTGAGTGTAAAAATGTTTCACCAATAAAATTGGGTAAATAATAGTTAAACTTTTTACAGTGTGCTTTGATTTGAAAGAAAACAGCGCATCCTTGTGACGTGGCTGACACAGAAGAGCGTAGGCAGTTTGAGTGTCTCAAGTCTAAAATCTTAAATTGTGTTCCGAAGACATTTTTTTTTTTTTTACGGGTTTGGAACAAAATGGGGGTAAGTGATTAATGACAAAATTTTCATTTTGGGGTGGAGTATCCCTTTAAGCCCCTGTATAGTTCTTTAAAGGTTTTCTGACTCTCTCTCAGTCTTTTATTTTGATCTTGAAAGGATTAAAAGACAACATTAAAATACAGTGTATTTCCGGAAGACACACAAGACTGTTTGACCTCAGAAAAGCATAAAATTAATACAAAACAGCTTTTGCCATGGTAGCTAATTCCCATTCATAGCAAACATATGAAAGGAACATTTCTAAAATATATTAGGAGGAGAATGGGGTTCCTCTAATTTCTACATAGTGCCATTTGACCAAGGTGATGTATTGAGTCTTTAAAGATAGGTGCTATATACAGAGCTGTAGCTGGGGTTTGCGGTGCAGGTTGTACCAGTGGGCCCTGTTTGAAAGTGTTTCATTTGTATGTTCATTCTATTTATTTATTTGTCCTATTTACTCAATGTCTCAGTAAATTAGAATGTAATGTAAAAGTTCATTTATTTCAGTAATTCAACTCAAATTGTGAAACTCGTGTATTAAATAAATTCAATGCACACAGACTGAAGTAGTTTAAGTCTTTGGTTCTTTTTAATTGTGATGATTTTGGCTCACATTTAACAAAACCCCACCAATTCACTATCTTAACAAATTTGAATACTTCACAAGACCAATAAAAAAATAAATAAAAAAAACATTTTTAGTGAATTGTTGGCCTTCTGGAAAGTATGTTCATTTACTGTACATGTACTCAATACTTGGTAGGGGCTCCTTTTGCTTTAATGACTGCCTCAATTCAGCGTGGCATGGAGTCGATCAGTTTGTGGCACTGCTGAGGTCATGTGGAAGCCCAGGTTTCTTAGAAAGTGGCCTTCAGCTCATCTGCATTGTTTGGTCTCTTGTTTCTCATTTTCCTCTTGACAATACCCCATAGATTCTCTCTGGGGTTCAGGTCTGGTGAGTTTGCTGGCCAGTCAAGCACACCAACACCATGGTCATTTAATCAACTTTTTTGGCTTTTGGCAGTGTGGGCAGGTGCCGAATCCTGCTGGAAAATGAAATCAGCATCTTCAGAAAGCTGGTCAGCAGTAGGGAGGAAGAAGTGCTCCAAAATTTATTGGTAAATGGGTACAGTGACTTTGGATTTCAAATAACACAATAGACCAACACCAGCAGATGACATTGCACCCCAAATCATCACAGACTGTGGAAACTTAACACTGGACTTCAAGCAACTTGGGCTATGAGCTTCTCCACCCTTCATCCAGACTCTAAGACCTTGGTTTCCAAATGAAATACAAAACTTGCTCTCATCTGAAAAGAGGACTTTGGACCACTGGGCAACAGTCCAGTTCTTCTACTCCTTAGTCCAGGTAAGACGCCTCTGACGTTGTCTGTGGTTCAGGAGTGGCAGGAATACAACAACTGTAGCCAAATTCCTTGACACGTCTGTGTGTGGTGGCTTGATGCCTAGAGCCCAACCTCAGTCCATTCCTTGTGAAGTTCACTCAAATTCTTGATTTCTGTTAATATGCTTGGATACAGCACTCTGTGAACAGCCAGCTTCTTTGGCAATGAATGTTTGTTTCTTACTCTCCTTGAGAAGGGTGTCATTGATTGTCTTCTGAACAACTGTCAGATCAGCAGTCTTCCCCATTATTGTGTTATTAAAAATACATTTATCGATTACTTAGTAATCACAAATTAAAATAACTATTCATTCATTTATCTAAATTAGTAAATAATAGTATTAAATAAAAACCCTAATTGTTTTTTCTATTTATTTATATGCATTTATTAAGCAATTATTTTGTATAATTAAAGTGTATATTTCAATAAACATAATAATTGTTAAATGTAACATTTTAGCCCCTGTACCCCTAGTACCCAGAGTAAATATGATGTTACTGTACATTGTTTATGATGATTGACTGATTGACAGATTTTATCCATTTCTAATTGTTAACGTCCTGAGGAAAAAGATGTTCTATAGTCTTTCCAGACAACGATTAATCAGCTGGGTTCGGGTGTCTGCTGATGCAGCGTTATAGCACTTCATTACATAGATGAGTGGTCTTAATCTATCCTGCCAGTCCTTAAACCACGGAGTCCTCATTACTGCTACTCAACAGGCTCAGCCTCCTCTTTCAGTATCTATACTGCAAGACCACCGCCTTAATCTCAGTCCAATATGCCATTTCCTCCAATACAAATGTTGGCCCAATTCCATTTTCACTGGCTAACTGTGCTTTTGGAAAAAGGGAGCGGGCTTGTGTAGTCCTGACCCCCTATCCTGTGAGCCACAATGCAAGAAGCCCTATCATAGACAGGAAGGAATTTGGTTCATGGCACATGGAAAAAGCTCTTTGTGTTCCCACAGCAAGTAAGGAAAGGAGCTCGAATCTCCCTGCTGGAGGAGATTAGGGCCTTGGAAGAGTTTCAAGAATAGGGTGGTTTTAGTGGCACTGCATGTCGTTCTGGGAGTCGTTTTCACCATATGATCACCATGTGTTTCATCCTATAATTCACTCACACTGGATTTGTTTACTCCTTCTGTGAGAGAAAGTGAGTTTAAATGGATAGTTCAGTCAAAAATTAAATTTCTGTAAAAATGTAAAAAAATTTAAAAAAATTCTTGTGAAGAAGATTTTTTTATTTAAGAGGTGTGTGTGTGTGGGGGGGGGGGTGCATTTTTTTTGACGTTTTTTAAAAATATTTAAGTATCTCACCTAAATGTTTGATCATGCAGTGCATTTTTTTTACAGTGGAGCAATTGCTGCACAATAGCTATCATAGCACATGCTAAATGCAGCTTATTTAGCATAATGAACAAGTAAGCTGTTACTTGTCACTGGCATTAGCGCAGTCATTGCTAATAGAGTCAATGTGGTCTACTCTTCAGTACAATGGTAACCATAAAAACTTAATTTTAAATCTTTTAAATGTCAAACATAACAGCATTAAACAATAAAAGGTCTTTACTTTCACTAAAAAAACACATAAAATAAAATTTAATTTAATTTACTTATATTTACTCCCCTTATCCAGTGCTATGCAAAGCATGCTGGGAACTAGAAATCCACCCAATTTCCAAAGTTAACAAGGCAATTTTATTGAGTTACTACAACTTCAGTTTCTGAGCACACTGTCTCTAGGAGAGCACAAGAGTGGCGAATAGTTTAAACACTGGCAATACTTAAAAAGAAATGCAAATTATAAACGTTAGTGACAATGCCTTGATTATGCAAGTGACAACTCCTGTGTTGACTGTGCAGCGTGCAGATTTCTTAAAGTGCAAATGCAATGTGGAGATTTGAAGCCATTTGTGCATTTTGAGAGGTAAAGAGAGAGTGCATGGTAAATTCTTAAATTAGGTCTGACAGAAAGTTAATTAATAATGAATAATGAATTGAACCTCACCTTCAGCATTATAATCTTTTTGCCTGCACCAGACAGAGATTGAGATTGTCATCAGCTTGAGATCAGTTTATGAGATCGGCATTTATAGATAACACCGATCAGACTTTCCAAAGCAATTATCGGCAGATAGTAATCGGTAGCCGATCAATCGGAGAACCCCTACTTTAGCTAGCTAAAGTTGTTTTCTAATAGACCAAATAAAAAGGACTAAATTGAATGAACATGGCATTATGGCATAATTAGTCAAAATATAAAAATTGTGACTAAATTATTTGTGAAATGTTTTTTTGGTTTTGACACTTATCCAAGTGGTTTCATCTGTTGTGAAGTAGTGGTGGAGATTCCCTGGCACTGAACTGCATCACACTCTGCAACGTCATAGTGCTCATGAATCGCTGCAGGAGTCGCCTCCAGATGGTGTGCATCACAATCACTGTGTGAATTGGGGCAAATCTGCAGGGGTAAAGATGAAAGAACGAAACTATAAGTAGCTGACAAGTGGTCCCGCAGGCCCACCTTGGTTCGGAGATGATTTAATTTTACCCTGGTAGTTGCTAACATTTGTAGATTAAGATTTGGCCCATAGCATCTGAGTGCAAAACAGCTACAATAAAGACCCTCAAATAAAAAAAAGAGATGTCTAATCTCAAAAAGTGAACAGTTGGCATAACAGAGAGGGCTTTTTCATTGTATGCTTTCAAAAAAATGCTTTATTTTTGGCACTGGATCAGTTGACTGCCCTATCCCTAGATCTGTGCACACTCAGAGGAACGTTTCCAACCCAATTCCCGTTAAGAGGATGCTTTCATTACGACAATAACTTGGATAAGGTTTCAATGTCTATATATCTTGTCAACTAATGGGATTTATGATTGCTGATGGATGGGTTCTGCTCGGGATGACCTGCGGTGTTGGCTCCTTGCTGACATTTGTCGAGCGCACTGTAATGGAAACTGAGTGTCAGTATTTTGAAATAATTCTGACAGATTGCACATAACAAGCCAAATCCTGCTAACATGCACTTCAGGGTAGCACAACAGTGCGCTAGATGCAAAAAAGAGTCCTGCGTGCAGTTCAGAATGATCTTAAAGATATAGTTCACCCAAAATGTAATTTCAAACATGACTTTCTTTTTCTTCTGTGGAACACAACTTAATTATTATTTTTTAAACAGAACGACATGAGAATGAGTAAAATTTTTGGGTTACCTATCCCTTTAAGTTAAGAAATAATCAAACCAAATGAAATGTGTAATATGACAGGAAGACTCCATTCCCCCATCCCAAGTCGTTAAAAGATGTAAGCATCTTTAGAGGATACTCTCTGCCTGATGCTGAATCAATGAGATTGCATCAAAAGTCAGTCATTGTTATTCAGAAATTCTGTGAAATAATGCTTATTCAGAACACTAACCCTTGGTTATTCCTAAAATATAAGCCTGAGCTGTTTCAACTGAAAGAAACTTGCACTGACTGATCTTAAAACATATCAGTGCCTTTGTGTTGTCTTAAGATGCACACCAGTAATGTTTTTTTCTAAGGCATGTTTATAAAAATTACTTAAATGTCCTAATTGAACTATAGCCTAATCCTGGATTAGGTTAAGCCCTGTCTATGAAACCAGCCCATAGTGTTTAATAAGGCCTGGTTCATTATCTCTAGAACTTGACTATAAATTAAAAGATGAGATAAATCTTTTTCTACAAAAACAGAGCGCTTATTCTATGGCCCTACACCTAGCCCTAACCCTCACAGGAAACTTTGTGCATTTTTACTTTCTCAAAAAAACTAATTCTGTATGGTTTATAAGCGTTTTGAAAAATGGGGACATGGGTTATGTCCTCATAAGTCACCCTCTCCTTGTAATACCTGTGTCATACCCATGTCATTATACAGAGTTGTGTCCTGATATCTCACAAAAACATGTACACACTCCTCAGTAATTTGAAGTTGTTATTTTTTAATTAGGAGAGCATTAATGATACAGTTATGCTGTAATTTGCTGGTGTGTAATAGATGTATGAAATAAGTATTACAGCCTCATTTGACCCAGCATTCATTATAGCTGTAGTGTGAATTGTGGAAAGAACAGACACATGATACAATATTTTTAAAACAAAGAATTTTACAAAGAAATGTGCCTGCACACAAATAAAAATATGATGTTTTGGCAATAGCTCCATGGAAACAGGCCTTATGGATTCAGGGCAACAAAGCTGTTAATAGAGTTTGCTCAGTGTGTGAAACATATCAAGGCTGTGCTTTCTTTCGTAAGTCTTGGAGGTGACCATGATGGGATGTGCAAATCCATTAACACTGACATATCTCTGTCTTGTTCACTCTCAATCAGTCTGTTTTTGTTGTATCATATCACCTCAATTCTTGCCGTGACTGAATTCTTATACTTTCATTGCAGAACTTACATGACTATTAATTATGCATGTTAGTATGTATTAATATGCATGTGTGTATATGAATAATAATTAATTAAATTTTTATATAGCGCTTTTCTAGGCACTCAAAGCGCTTTACATAGTCTGGGGGTATCTCCTCATCCACCACCAGTGTGCACCTGGATGATGCGACGGCAGCCATAGTGCGCCAGAACGCCCACCACACACCAGTTTACTGGTGGAGAGGAGACAGAGTGATGAAGCCAATCAGCAGATATGGGGATTGTTAGGAGGCCATGATGGTCAGAGGCCAAAGGGCAAATTTAGCCAGGATGCCGAGGTCACACCTCTACTCTTTTCGAAAGACATCCTTGGATTTTTAATGACCACAGAGAGTCAGGACCTCGGTTTAACGTCTCATCCGAAGGACTGTGCTTGTTGACAGTATAGTGTCCCCATCACTACACTGGGGCGCAAGGACCCACACAGACCACAGGGTGAGCACCCCCTGCTGGCCTCACTAGCACCTCTTCCAGCAGCAACCTAGTTTTCTCAGGAGGTCTCCCATCCAGGTACTGACCAGGCTCAGCCCTGCTTAGCTTCAGTGGGAAACCGGTCTTGGGCTCCAGGGTGAAATGGCTGCCGAATACAATTCCAGACATATTAGCTGCTATGTTGGCGTTGCTTTTGATCCTTTTGTTCTTTGAAATATGATGTACTTCACACTTGTGAAAATCATTTACTTGTGTGTTGTTAAACAAGTACATTTTAACCAAAAGGAACAGCTTTTGGCATCTATTGCATTTATACCTGAAAACAGCAGTCTGGTTTTCATTTTTTTTTTTTTTTTGACTTTACAAATCTAACAGCTTACTCATCTCTCTTGGCATTATGGGATCTTAAAGTGACCATTGGTTCAACACTTCAAAAGTGAATGCAGTAGGTCATCTGAGTATTGGTCACCTACTGTTTTGTGAATATTGATTATTTGGTAATTTTACTAATTTAATGTACAGATTCTGTAGACTATGTAGAAGGGAAGTTCACATACACTACCATCCGGTAAGATTTTTTAAAAATGCCTTTGAAAGCAGTCTCTTACCAAGGTTATATGATAAAAACTCAAGAAAATGCCAACTTTTGACCACATGGCCACAACTACATGTAGGGTAGCGTGTTTTTCAAAATGCCAGTATCATGCTCTGAAGGCAGTGTATATTGAGACTCAGAATAAAAGACAGGGCTCCTGCGGCTGTGTTATTTTAATCTTCAGCTCTGTGATATTTTGTGCAGGAAGTTGTCATTGGTAATTGCAGTGAAAAAAGACTAAATCTGGAGGCTGTTTACTAACTGAGATTAGTAAAGTGAGAACTCGGCCTTGCCCCGAATGATTTTGTGTGCTGGTGAGAGCTGGCAGACTGTTTCATGTGAAGAGTCTTGTTTACTTTGCCAACCATCCCATACTTGTTTGTGTCCATCATTCTCAACCCCACCTTATTTGTCTTATCGCTGTGGTGATAATTGTGTATGAGACTGGTGAGTGGTGGTTTGTTTAGAATGGATGTTTAAGTAGTCTGGCTTGTGGGGGACAGTAGGCAGACTTAACACTAAACACTGAATTCGCCACGTTATAAAGATAAAGAGGCATGGAGAACCACTTTAGTCTGAGCTGGAATGACCAGGAGACACAGGACGTGCAGGAAATCTACACAGCACAGTTTTTCATGTGCCCAACCACCTATGTGTGAAATGACAGGAACAACAGTATTTCTGAAAGATATTTCATGAAAATATTTTCAGCCCTTGCCCAAATGGCGCAAATGATGTTTGATACGTTTAAGCATAATATATAATGCATATAATTTGCCATGAAATGGGTTCTTGTAGAATTTGTGTGTTATATTAATAACAAAAAGTGATACAATATTAAATTAATAAAATGAATTCATTTAGTATACAAGTACTTTATACTTACCATTTAGCAAGGACAATAATAGTAGATAGTTATAGTGTTACAAAATATTATATTTCAATAAATGCTGTTCTTTTGAACTTTCTATTCATCAACAAATAAAATAAAAAATCCGCTAAAATATTAAGCAGCATAACGGTTTTCCACATGAATAATAAGAAGAAATGTTTCTTGAGCAGCAAATTAACACATTGGAATGATTTCTGAAGGATCATGTGACACTGAAGACTGGAGTAATGATGATGAAAATTCACAGGGATAAATTACACTTTTAAAAATTTCATATGATGCGATTTCATGTTTCCTTGCCGTGGAGATGCTGTCTTTCATTGCGAAAGGCAAACTATTTTGTTTGGCCTTCTAAAAGAGGACACTGCTAGAAATCAGTGGTCAAGTTTTATTTACAACATTGTCCAAGAACAGTTCAACCCAAATATTTGTGTGCGTGAAGTGCATTTGCGTAACATTTCCATCACACGCTTGAGGTATTCGACCAATCATAATGCACTGGATAGCTGGCCAATCAGAGCAACCCTCGCTTTTCAGAACGAGGAGCTTTGTAAAAATCAGCACGTTTCAGAAAGGCAGGGCATAAAGGAGCAACAATAATGTACAGTATGTGAAAAATAATGTGTTTTTTTTTACCTTAAACCACATAAACAAATTGTATTACACCAAACACACAACATAAAGTTCTTTCTTAGCAACGTCATATGATCCCTTTAAATATATTCAAATAGAAAACAGTTATTTTAAACTGTAATAATAGCTCACAGTATTAGTGTGTCACAAGTCGGTCAGGCTCATCACAGCGCACTCACTCACCTGAATATTAATCACCAGCACCTTCAATCACCGATTTCCACAGCACTATATAAGCACACACCTCGGTTCACCTTATTGTCCGATCTCGTGACTGATCAGCGGATCATTCCTCTGCAAGGTTACTAGTATTCACTCCTGTGAAAACTTACCTCTTGTGTTTACCTTCTCTCCAAGCGATCCTCCATCTCCTTCCCGTGGCTCCAGTTACTCTCCAGTGCTACATTGCTCGGATACCTCAATTTCTCACCTTTCGCCGAGGTGTGTGCTCTCTACCGGCTACTCTGGTCACCCCATCCGGCTAGAACTCTTCCAGATAGCAAGTTTCCTCATCCTCCATTCATCTGCTACTCACCCTATGTCTGTTCTTACCAGTTTCAATAAATCCCAGTTTTCCACTAATCCTCTGTCGCCAGTCCGTTTGTTACATAGTGTTTTTATCAAATAAATAAAAGAGACTTCTTTCAGAAACATTTAAAAAACATTTCTAACCCCAAACATTCTACTTTTTTTTTCTAAATGTTTCATTATTACAAGAATTTAATTATATAGTACGCTATTTAAACGTATGTTCCAGATTCATCAGCATTAGAATGAGGATAATTTTCCATGAGAAACTTTTCTACCTTGTACACATTTACCAGGTGAATGAGACCCAAGTGATGTTAATCTTTAGAGACTGTGGAGTTCTTGGAAGTGTGTTGTCTGTCTCGTCGTTCTCTGTGTCACAGACTCTCGGCTCATTACTGGAGTGTGTTCAGTATAAGAGAGCAGAGTGTAGGCTATTATTGTCAAAACTGGCATTTACAATGATGAGGAAATTTCTTCAAACCACAGGCTCTATGTGACCTGGGTGTCCCACATGCTGAGAGAGAGAGAAATAAAGAAAAAATAGCCAGACAGCAGACAGCGTGCAGGAGGTGTTTGCATTAACTTTGCGGTTTGTGGAGAAGCATCAGTTTTCTCTTATCAGAATAGTTCTGACTCTTGCTTACACATCAGTAACAAACTCTGCAGGACAGACGCAGAGCTGTATTAATGCCCAGGCTCTGTCAGAGCTGCCAGCTTGGCTAATTTAATTGCATCTCCTTCAAAGAACAGTAGAATCTCCTCACAGGATCCAGAAAGCAGATGCAGCATGTAAGAGTTACAGGTAATCTCCAAGCTGGACTCCTCATGTTTAATTGGTCCAAGAAAAAAACACTCTCTGAGGAAAGCTGGAGGTTTAGTTAAAAAAAAAACGGCCTCCAGTGGTGTTTAGGATGATTGCCCACAAGTCATTTCCAGTAGTAGCGCTGTTGACACATGCTATGCTAATGTGCACTTTCTGTGCCCTCATTACACTGTGTTCTAGCTGGGCGAGATGTGACAAGCATTCAGCTAGAAGTAATTTGTCTGTCAACACTGAACGTGAAACAAGAAACATGGCCAGTCAACATATTTCCCTTTAATATGCAATACATGAAACATGACACAGCAAAAATAGAAAACAAGTCATCAACGAAATTTCCTGATGGTTAGGAAGAGATAGCCTTTGTCTTTTGATGCTTTTTTGGGTGTGTTTGTTTAGGACACTGTGTTAGAATACTGTGTGCCCTCATGTTGAGATCCCAGTTAAACAAAGCACCTCAGCTTTATTCATTTGTTACTCAAGGCCATGCTCTATATGACACAATTATTATTGTGTGTGTTTGTGTATGTCCAGGGTGCCAAATATAATAACATGTCCAAAGTAAACTGCTTTAATATATATATTGTTAGTCACATCATGGTTCATTAGTAGTGTATGCTGATGAAATTTCATTCAGGATTACAACATTGTTTACAAATTTTTAGATGGCAATAATTTCCTTGTTTATTTTTAAGGAATTATTTCCTTAGAGTATTTTGCTTCTTCTTCTTTATAATAAATGTGTCACAATATTGTATATTGCAAATTTTGGATAATTTAATACACTATCATTCAAACGTTTTAGTGACAGTAAAATTAAGTTTTGATTAGTTATTAATTAATTAATTAATTATTTATTTATAAATGTTTAAATGTTTTATAAAAAAGAGAAAGAAAAGAAAGAACAATAACAATGGATAAAATTAGTGGTCATAGTATTTAAAGTAAGTGCTAACAACAGTGGACAGTACAATGGGAAAAAATAAATACAAATAAATAAATTATATATAAAAAAAGGTATTTATTTATTTTTGAAAGAAATTAATACTTTTATTCAGCAAGGACACATTGATTTAATCAAAAGTGACAGCAAAGACATTTATAATATTACAAAAGATTATTTTCCAAATAAATGCTATTCTTTTGAACTGTAATGATGTTCTCTATTCATCAAAGAATCCTGTGAAAATGAAAGTTTCCACAAAAATATTAAACAGCACTACTGTTTTTAGAATAATATATTTTGTGCCCAATTATGTGTCCAATAACAGTGAGTAGCATTCAACTTGTCACGTGTGATTGCAACACATTGTCCACCATGAGGTGACTACATGTGCAGTAAATCAGCTTTTAATAAACTTCTGAAATAACTGAAGTCATCATCTTGTGAGCGGACATGACTTCAGAAAGAAGTTGTTTTGATGTCTAGAGATGGTTCTAATTCGGGGGCACTTTTGCTGTATTTAATAATTACGAGGAGTGTAAGCTCTTCAGCTGCTTGTCAAACCAATAAAATATAAGAGAGAGAAAGACTCTGGTAAATATTTAAATCCTGTATTTCAGGCCTGACATATACCCAGACTGTGTTCAAACCACATTCCTCTGTTATTGGAGGATGTCCTCTGCTGTGAGAAGAAATGAGATGACTCTTTCTTTCTTTTGCTCTCTTTCAGTCTATATTCCTTTCACCCTCTCTATTTGCTTTGCCTGGAGAAGAATAAGCTGAACAATACAGGAATATAATCCAGAGTTTGCGGCGTTTAATCTCATTACACTAAGGCTGAAGCCATGAAAGACCCAGAGAAATGGAGACCCTCAGCGCTGTAGGACCCCAGCTGCCATGGCCTTTCACAACCAGAGTGTCCTCTTTACTTTCAAAGACCACAAACTCTTTGAAGCTTGTGATATGTCTGTGAGAGCCAGCAAGCCTTTTCGTTTATCATGATGAGCCAAGAAGAACAATAACAAAACCTTGGTGAAACCCAAAACACATCAAGAAGAATAGATACTCTTATTCCATGCTATTATAGCCATTGTGGTGGCCACCAAGTTGCTTGATCGCAGTTGTCTTGGCTTTGGAGAAGTTTACCGTTCTTTCTGTGTGAGCTGTGGTATTTCGCTTAAATAGTTAATCTTATGATCTTATGATGTTTGCGACAAGATCATTTGAAGAGTTTGTTTAACTGTTTTCCTCGAGGCTCCTAATACTCTGACACACACACAGCCTGCTATTTAACGCAGTTACAGGAGTGCTGTGCGTTTGTGCAATATGCAACCGCATCTCTTTGCTATGCTCTTGGTTTACACACAACAAAGCTCCTCTGCCTGCGGTGCAAATTGAGATAGATGAGGCTGATGTTTACCTTGAATTGGAAAGAACTCTGTTGTTTATTTACCACTTGGAATTCGAGCATGGCTATTGTATACAAGACTGTGTTATTTGAGACAATGATGTTAAGCTTTGGCATTTTCAATAACAGTCACAAGAGTGGTACTTCACTAAAGCGCATAAAGAGTTGCGCTCTTGATTGTTGACACAGTTGACTGGAGGCTACAGTTAGTCATCAGATGAGCGCAGAGCGTCTCAGCTATTTAGGGATACGCTCAAGACTGCCCTGAAACAGCGGCATTAGTTCAAAGAAGGCCTTGTGCAAGTTTGTTCTCTCAGAACGTGCACCATTATGTGTGTCTTTGGATGAATGTTGACAAAGGGAAGCACGTGCAGATGTTTGCAGACTGTTGCATTGTATGTTGCTGAGGCGTGGTTGAAGTGAACATGGAGAAAATCAACAGGTTTACCTTCTTAATAAATGTCTGTGGTTAAACTATGGACGTCATTGTAAAGAAAAAAGGAGCCTTGAAATCTTTCATCATGTTTTTTTTTTTTTTTTATAAAAACAGTACATAAAAATATTATCAACCAAAATTATCGTCAAATCCCTGCTGACTGGTTAAATAAAATGAAGTACTTTATCTCTCACACATGAGCATCACTTTGTTTTGGAAAGTTGTGGAAATGGTTTGGTTGCTGGTTGTGATGTCATGAAATTGGGGTGGGGCTTAGCTTATGATTATTAATTAAGCTATTCTCAAATAATTTAGCATGTTCTTTTATTGTGTTTTTAAATAGATAGCATATAAAGTGTGACTGATATGAAGATCAAGTCTGTGTAGACCTTATGCATCAGAGAAACAAGTACGCATCTTTAGAGTTTTATGTTTGAAATTCAGTTTTTGCGTTAGCTCTGTATATTTCTATAGCATCGCTATTGAAGAGTAATTAGCTGGAGAAGTGGATTTACCTATAAATGTAGAGTTAACAAAAGTTATCATGAACACTATAATTTTTGAAGCCAATGTCATAACAAATGTCAGCAGACCGGGAAGACTTTAATAAGAGTGGTTCATTCATAAATTCAATACAAACCTCACACTGTGGAAACACAACAGAATTCAGAACACAACAAGTGTAGTGAAAACTGTGAATAGAAAACTGTAAATTCAAAAGTAGCGCATTTCTTTGAAACCAAAATCTTTTGTAATATTATCAATTTATTAACTGTCAGTTTTGACCAATTAATTGCATCCTTGCTGCATAAAAGTATTAATTTATTTGAAAAAATCTTACTGACACAAAATGGAACGGTAGTGTATTTGATAATAATAATGGCAATAATAAAAATAATAATTTTAGCTTAATTCTTAGCTGTCAGTGTTGGTCTGGTGATTTTTAATTCAGTGGATAAATACAATGGCTAAACCTTTCTGATTTAGTGGTTTCATTCTCCTGATGAAGTACATAGTGTTCCAATCTGCCCTAATGTAACTTTTTGTGTTAGTACAGTATAGTTCTGTATATCAGCGGATGTGTATCAGGAGTGGGAAACAGTTTGCATTTTGTTGTTTGATTTCACTTGAATGCATTTCTGAGAGCTGTGTGCTGGAGAGAACATATTGCTGTGGATGCTTTTTGCAACAGATAATGACATTACCACTCAGAAAAGAATAACAAATGCAAATACATTCCATCACTGGATGACCATTCATTAAACACACACATTGCTTAACAGATGGAGATTTGTTCGTCTTTAATAGATACTCTACATACCTGCCTCAAACTATTTGAAGTGCTGGAGACAATAACTGACAAAAAGCATATTTTTACTGTAAATTATGCCTGTGTTCACATGGCATCTTGTCTTTGATTGACAGGAGCTCCGTCGCACCTGATCCGTGTTACATAACACTCATTTGCACTTCAATTCTTCACCCTTTGATCTGAAGTCTTAAGAGAACTTCTGTGGAGCTAAAAAGAAAACCAGCTGGATCACGGTTTCTAAGCCAGTCTTAATTCAGCAGTAATATGATCTGTTGTAGTAATTTTGGGGCTGCGTTGCCTGTGACTGACAAGCTACTACTAATGACTCTGCATTTCTTGGGCTTTTTTGAGCTCACAATGGCAGTATTTGCATACTTTCAATGTGTATGTAGTAGCACATAAAAACCTCTCATATTAATGGCTTCTTATTGTAGACTTGTTGAATTTGTGTGTGTTTGTGTGTGTGTGTGTGTGTGTGTGTGTGTGTGTTGAAGTGTGTGCTAATGGGTCTGTGTGTTATTTAAGCCTCCTATGTACCTGAAATATGTCAGAGCTTTTAAGTGGCTCTAATCATATCAGTCACCAGAGCCTTGAACCTCAGCTTCTATCTATGAAAGTCTGTGAACATCCATAAACATCTGAGCGATCCACTCTGAAGGATCCTCTGCTACCAAGGGAATTAGATGCTCTTAATTTAGCCTGGGAATTGGTCGGATTTTAACGATCCCAGCTTCTTTGATTTGAAAACAATTGTTACTCACAGGGTAAGCATAAAATTTTTATTACTAAATTAATTAATTAATTAATTTAAAGAAAACTAATTCACAAACGTTATTGTATTATATTTTTAATATGAAAAAAAGAGTACAGTACAAATAAATTAAAATTCAAATATGGGGATAAATCTGTTCACATTTATTGCATTAGTGTGGTTGGTTTGTGAGGCATTTCATATTTGTCTCAGAAGAGCAAAATGTAAAGGAGTCTATAAACTGCAAAGGCAACACAGAAATGTCTTTATTTTTATTTTATTTTATAATATGATAACCAGAATGCCCTTTTCTGAAATAAAAAAAGGCTGTATATTTTCTTATGCAAAAATAGCCATTTATACCATGCGAACAAAGTGTTAAGTGTTATATTATATACAAAAATAAATAATCAACTTTTATATCACTTCTAAAACCTATTAATAAAATATATGGAAAATATTTACTTTGTATTAAGTTGGCAGTGCATATTTTTCTCTACCCAGTATTCAGCTTTATTTGTAAAGCTCTCTTCACAATAAATATCTTTGCAAATATAAAAACAATATTGCATTCAACACATTAACATGACAGTCCTGAAAATATATTTCATAAAATCTGTTTTTTTTTTATCAATTTTTTAGTAATCACTTGCAGATTAAAACCTCCCAATGTTTACCTTAACAGTTGAGATTAATATTTCCAGCACTGTGTCACTGACGCTCTCTAAGTAATGGTAATCCGACTGCCTAGAATTACTTTTTTATGGTTTGAGAAGATTGTCTGATGGATGAGGTGGTGGGCTTTTCGCTCTAACTGACAGCTGTCTGAGCACACTGGAGATGTTTTGCGCTGACGGTGGTCCTGCTGTCCCTCCTCACTTCTTTCATGGGCATCAGAAATGACAAAAGACTCACTTACCCTATTATAGAGAGTGAAGAGAGGGCAAAGAAAGGCAGAATAGTAGTGCAAATCTTTTGAGGCCACACATTGACCTTCTGACCTCAGTAGCTTGCTTGTGACACCACTGTATGTATGACTTCACATATTGAACATGTAGCTGTTTCTTTGCTGTATTACATCATTCTTTCATTCATCTATTCATGCTCGATTCTTGAATTCTTCTGAAGTTTCTTTTTGGGTGATTCACTCTTTTAAACTTCTTTATTCCATTTATTTTCCCTGTGGGAGTTCCAAGGTCATCAGTCTGATTGGGGTCTTTTAATTGAGGACTCTTGCACTGGGGATGGAGAATGTTGACATTTTCGCTGATGGATAGATTCTATTGATTTCTTATCTAACTCTCTGTTTGAGTCCAATGGATGTCATGGTAAAGGTCAGAACCTCTGGTATTAGAGCGCCTCTCTTTCATTTTGCTCTCTTTGCATTTCAGTGTCTAGTCTTTTATCTTACTTGTGGCAGATGGAACAAATATCATGGATGTTTTATTTTTCATTTTTTAATTTGCGACGTATGAGCTGTTTACCCAAAAATTTAATTCTGTTTTTACTTGCTCTCAATGTGAATCCAAACCCATAATTTGTAAATTTTCCCCCTGAAACAAAGAGAATTTAGATGCACATTATATCTGTATTACTGTATATTGGATTTCTGCCAATATTAGATTTATTTTTGTATCATTATTTTTTATTGTAGAACATTGACTGTTTAATTGTGAATGCTCATTTTCTACATTTTTTGATTTAGAACATTTAGATTTACCTTCGCCACAATCTAATGTTCACTTAAAGTTAATCTATAAAAACTCTCACTTGTAGCATTCTTCATGTTTATTTTTAATTAACTTAGGCAAAATAGTATAACATTTTAATGGTATACAAAGTATTTATTGTGCATGAAAATAATTACTGCCTTAGTATAAGCTAAAATGTCATCTTTTATATACTAATTCAGTCATATCTATTCGTTCCCCTCCACTGTTAGGTGTTACATCCAATGATTGACATCAAGAAGTTTCACAATAACCAATGACATTTAGTTATGTTTGTAGTCCATTATGTAAGGTTTGTAGTCCATTTGAAAGGGAAGCTTATAGACAGAATGTTTGGGTGAACTATTACTAACACAGCAGTGCAACGTGATAACCTTGACACTCAAGCGCAGTTGCTAGGAGACAAGATTTATACCAAGATTTATACCACCAGTATCAGCAAATTCTAGCAGCGAAACATTGTTATTGGCTGGGGATGAGTGCAGATTTCAAATGTGATTATTGTACGTGTGTCATTTGTACATATCTAATTGAGTTCCTTTCTGATAGTTACATTAGCCGAGGCAAAGCTGGCTTCAGATCAGCCCAGGTTGTTTTCTTTAGCTCAATGGCTTTCTGAGCAGAGAGGAAACATTGGCATTATCTCCAGCTGCTGTCTGAAAGCCTCTGTGGTTTAACTGCACTCCATTTTCCATTTTTTTTATCCTATTATGATGCTATTCTGAATTTCAGCTTTCATTCAGGCAGACTCACCAGGGATGGTATTTTGACTGATCAGAGGGTGAAGACAGCGTTACGGTGGTGTCATTAAACTCATGTCTTCACTAAAGATGCCAGTTTCCTCTTCTTGTTGGTAGAGGATCTTTACATGTTATACATGTGACTGAGATCATGGAGAAAGACATGTAGGCTTTTAAGAAGACATGTCACCGGAGAAGAGAAACTCTATATTCCCAGTGCTATCAAACAAGGTCAGGGAGAAGCCATGTTCATCCATTTAACATAAATGCATTAGATCTTTCATTTTGTTAAGCACCATTATAACAGAAATGTAAGGTATGTTCAGAGGAAGTTAAGTATTTTATATAAACAAGAAGGAATGACATATGGATGAGTAGTGCAAAATCACATGGTTAATTTCTAAGATTGAGATCCAAAGAGCTGTTTTGTAACCATGGAGACTGCATCCCTTAGTAACATAAAGGGTTCAAACACAAAGATAACCTTAGTCGGCTCACTCGCAAACAAGCTAGCCTCGTACAGACTTACTGTATGGTTATAAACACTGCACATCCACTCCCACACGCACATGCATAATTTATACAAGGTTTGATCAGAACTGGGGCTTTTGCAAGGATGGGGTCAGATTTCATGGCTTGCACACAGTGAGACAGTAACATTTGTGTTTTATTTTTTTCTATCATTATTACATAAAAGTAAATGTAATTTAATAGGCCACTCTAAAAAATAAAGGTTGCAAAAATTTCTTTGCAGCCAAAATCCAGTAATTTCAACAGGAATTCATGTGATTAGGATTTAAATGGACTTTTGTGTGAGCGGTGCTTCATACATTGCTACACTATTGAACTTTTTTGCCCATCAAATTTTGCCAAAATGTCACTAATGTGAAGAACATTTGAATAATCTAAAGAACCTTTTTCCACTATAAAGAACAATTTGTCCAGTGGAAAAGGTCCATGGATGTTAAAGGTTCTACATGGAACAATATGTGCAAATAAAGAAGCTTTACTTACAAGAGTTTAGATCTCCATAGATTTGATGAAAAATAAGGCACTAGGGCTGCACGATGTGTCGTTTAAGCATGCGATGTAGGTTGTCGTAGTTGATCCGTTATTCATTAACTGTACGGGCCAGTTGCTCCCTGGCTCTTGACAACTGTGATTCGCGGATTAATTGCACAGCTTAACCATCATAGAGTGAAAGTTTTGACAGGGCAGAGAGAGAGAGCGCGTGCGAGAGAGAGCACGCGCGTGAGAGAGAGATAGAGAGAGAGTGTGCGTGAGAGAGAGCGAGAGAGAGAGCGAGAGAGTTTACTGAGTTGACTTTACTGAGTTTACTCTTTGTCCTACAACAGAGGCCTTTAATCGTTGTACTAAAAAAGATCTTATTTTGGTGGCGGAGTTCTTCCATATTGATATTCGAAAAGATGTTACAAAACAATTGCTTAAGGATGACCTGTTTGGGAAATTGGTAGATGCTGGTATTTTGCCAGAGGAGTCGGAGGGTGGTGTTGCAGTTCAGTCTGAAGAGGTAGTGGAAACTGCAGCTGAAAATGTGAATCTCAGCTCTGTGGTGTCTCATGATCCTAGGATTGCCTTAAAGTTAAAGGAAATTGAGCTTTTGATTAAAAAACAGGAATGTGAGGCAGAGATGATTAGGCTTCGTGTAGTAGAGACTCAGGCTGACCGAGACATCCAAATACGTAAACTGGATCTTGAAGCAAAGCGATTAGCTCAAAAGCCAGTTCCACCCCCGCGTACTAGGCCTCCATCCCTCTCATCACCTTTAAAATCTTCTGGCAGTACAGATACGCAGGAGTTTTCTCATTCACCCTCCAGTGATACTTTTGATGTTAGTAGGTACATAAGACTTGTGCCTCCGTTTAGAGAGATGGAGGTTGATTCCTACTTTGTTGCATTTGAACGTGTCGCTGGTAAGTTGAGATGGCCAAAAGATATGTGGGCTCTGTTACTCCAGTGTAGCCTAACGGGGAAAGCACAGGAAGTTTGCTCTGCCCTTCCCATCGAAAGCTCTCTTGACTATGACATTGTTAAGTCTGCAGTTTTACGAGCATATGAACTTGTTCCTGAGGCCTATAGACAGAAGTTCCGCACTCATTCAAAAACAGTCAACCAAACTTATGTTGAATTTGTGAGAGAGAAAAGGGTTCTTTTTGAAAAGTGGTGCCTGGCTAGCAAGGTTAATTCCTTGGAGGACTTGCAGGAACTGATCTTGTTAGAGGACTTCAAAAATTGTATTCCTACGAAGATTGTTGTTCACTTAAATGAACAAAAAGTGTCGATGCTAGCTAGTGCTGCAGTGTTGGCAGATGAGTTTGTGCTGACACACAGAAATGTCTTCTCAGCCCACACATCTGCCAAACTTCCGTTGATCCATGCAGAAAACTTGGTTGCCCCGCCTGTTGTGCACTCGTCTAAAAGTGAGATGCAGTCTAAATTTGGTCGTAAGTTTGCGAGCGGTGAAGAAAGGCGTGTCTGTTTCTTCTGCCTTGATCCGAACCATTTAATTTCAGACTGTAAGGCTTGGAAACAGAAAAGAATGGCTTCCAAACCCAAAAATGTAGCACTGGTACAAACTCTAGGTAATGTGAGCTCTCTTAGTGAAGAGAGTTATCAGCCTTTCTTGTTTGAAGGCACAGTTTCTCTAGCTCCCGATTCTAGTTATAAATCGGTAACAATCTTGCGTGACACTGGTGCAGCCCAGTCCTTCATATCTGCAGCCGTCTTGCCTTTTTCCACTGACTCGTTTACCGGTAACGACATTTTAATTCGTGGTATTAATATGCACTGTGAGAATGTACCACTTCACACTGTGTATCTGAACTCTGACCTTGTGAGTGGGCCGGTCAGCTTAGCTGTGCGCCCACAATTACCTGTTGAGGGAGTTGATCTGATTCTGGGAAATGACCTTGCGGGTGGCACGGTCTTTCCTAGGCCAGTTGTATCCTATAAACCAAGTACCACAAACAACCCTGATTTGGTAGTGAATTTCCCCTCTACATTTCCCGCTTGTGCCGTTACCCGTGCCCAGTCAAAGAAATTTGAGGAGATGGTGGATCTCTCAGATTCCTTTTTGGTTAATGGTCCTAACTCAGTGGAGTGTGTCCTGTCTATAATCCCTGACCCTGACCCTGCTGTAGCTCCTGAGGAATTAAACTCTGAAACCCCACTGAAGGTAGATAGAGAACACTGAGCTGCAGCACAGAAAGCAGACCCTTCCCTAGCCAAGTGTATATCAATCGCTAGCAGCGCTACCCATACATCTGATTCAGGGGTGGTTTACTTCTGGGAAGGTGGATTGTTGATGCGTAGGTGGAAGCCCCAGCAAGAGGATTTAGGTTGGCAGGAAGTGCGGCAGATTGTTTTACCTGCTGGTTATCGGCGACAAGTTTTGAAACTTGCCCATGAAAATACATTGTCTGGTCATATGGGTATAACAAAAACCTACCAGCGAATTACCAGGTACTTTTTCTGGCCTGCTCTTAAGTCAGCCGTGTCCAGGTTCTGTAAGTCTTGTCATGTGTGCCAGATGGCAGGTAAACCCAATCAGAAGATTCCACCAGCACCCCTGTGCCCTATTCCAGCTGTGGATGATCCGTTCGAACGCTTAATTGTTGACTGTGTTGGACCATTGCCCAAAGCCAAATCAGGACAGCAGTATATATTGACCATTATGTGTGCTGCAACCCGTTTCACTGAGGGAGTTCCGATACGTACATTAAAATCTAAAGTGGTTGTAAAAGAATTGCTCAAATTTTGTACCACTTTCGGATTGCCAAAAGTAATTCAGAGTGACCAAGGGTCAAATTTTACTTCTAGAATTTTTAAACAGGCTCTCGAAAAACTTGGCATAAGTCACCAAATGTCTACAGCATATCATCCTGAGTCCCAAGGGGCTCTCGAAAGATTTCATCAAACCCTGAAAACACTACTGCGTCGTTATTGTGTGGAAACTGGGAGAGATTGGGTAGAGGGTCTCCCTTTCCTAATGTTTGCAATTAGAGAGTCCGTGAAAGAATCTCTTGGCTTTAGCCCATCTGAACTTGTGTTTGGCCATACAGTTCGCGGCCCTCTGAAGTTGTTAAGCGAACAATTGTTGGAACAAAGTTCTAAACCGGTTCCTGTCGACGATTATGTCACTTCTATCCGTGAGAGGTTGCACAAAGCCCGAAGTCTTGCCAAACTTCATCTTTCCTCTGCTCAGACTAAGATGAAGGCGCGTTTTGACAAAAGGGCTGTAAAAAGAGACTTTTGCCCTGGTGATTCTGTGTTGGTTCTACTTCCAACCCCTGGTTCCATCTCAAAAGCAAAATTCTCTGGTCCATACCTGGTTGAAAAGAAGTTAAATGACACCAACTTCCTTGTAGCTACTCCTGATAGAAAATGTAAGAGCCGTGTGTGTCACGTAAAACGACTTAAGGCATATGTAGACAGAACTCACTATGGAGTGAATGCAGATCAAACCAAGGGTTCACTGCAGCCTGCCGCTATTGCCACTGTGGGTGTAGTGGCAGATTACTCCTTGGAGGAGGATGGCTTGATGTGCTTTGATGTTCCAATTTCCTCTACTCCTCTGAAGAATTCTGCTGTTCTGAAAAACCTTTCCCCTTTCCTTTGTCATCTTTCTGTTGAACAGGCTAAAGATTTAATCAAGTTACTGAATGCTTTTCCCACCCTGTTTAGTGATGTGCCCGGTAGAACAACTGTGTGTGTGCACGACATTGATGTTGGTGATGTAACCCCTATAAAACAACATCCTTACAGGGTTAATCCACAGAAACGTGCGGTCATGCAGACCGAGGTCGAGTACATGCTGCATCATGGAATTGCTATGCCCAGCCAGAGTCCTTGGAGTTCCCCTTGCTTGCTTGTACCAAAGCCTGATAATAGCTTTCGGTTTTGCACTGATTATCGGAAGGTCAACAGCGTAACAAAACCTGACTCTTTTCCCCTACCCAGAATGGAAGACTGTGTTGATAGAATTGGCTTGGCGAAATATGTTACCAAATTAGATCTCTTAAAAGGCTATTGGCAAGTGCCCCTCACACAACGTGCCTCTGAAGTTTCTGCTTTCGTCACCCCTGATAGTTTTCTGCAATACAGAGTCCTAGCTTTTGGGATGCGAAATGCGCCTGCTACCTTTCAGCGCATGATGAGTCGACTATTGTTCGATGTACCAAACAGTGAAGTGTATCTGGATGATATTGTGGTTTATTCAGATAACTGGAGCGACCACTTAAAAACCATTGAAAAGGTTTTCGAACGCCTGGCCACAGCTTCCTTGACACTAAACCTCGCTAAGTGCGAGTTTGCAAAAGGAGTTGTTACGTATTTGGGCAAGCAAGTAGGCCAGGGAATGGTTAAACCTGTTGAGGCAAAAATTTCAGCCATACTCCAGTTTCCTGTGCCTTGCAACAAACGTGAATTAAGACGCTTCCTTGGTATGACTGGATATTATCGAAGTTTCTGTCCCAATTTCTCTGCCGTCGTCTCTCCACTCACAGACCTGCTTAGTACAAACAAGAAGTTTGTATGGACTGGTGATTGTCAACTTGCATTTGGGGCTGCTAAGGATCTGCTCTGTCATGCCACTGTCCTGTCTGCCCTAAACTTCAAATTGCCTTTTAGATTACAAGTGGATGCAAGTGCTACAGGAGCTGGTGCGGTCCTACTACAGGAGGATGAGTACCATATTGAACATCCCGTGTCCTACTTTTCTAAGAAGTTCTCAAGAGTACAACAGAACTATAGTGTAATCGAAAAGGAAGCTTTGGCCTTATTACTTGCTCTTCAGGATTTTGATGTATATGTAGGGAGTAACTCCAATCCTATCGTTGTATACAGTGACCATAACCCTTTGGTGTTCCTATCCCGTATGTCAGGTTCCAACCAGCGATTACTACGGTGGTCTCTCGCTGTCCAAGGATATAATCTGGACATCCATCATAAGAAGGGTGTTGAAAATGTTATGGCAGATGCTCTCTCCAGAGTATGAAATTGTTCCGACACTGACACTTGTATCCTCTATACAAGTGTAAATGGTATTGTGAATGTGATTACTACAAACTGTGGTTTGTATTCTTGGTGGTGGGGGTGTTACATCCCTAGGATGTATGTTTTTTTTTTATTTAATTGTTAAGGTATGTATTTCCCACCCTTTGGGGTGTGGTTATGTATCCTGTGTTTTCTCTCTGATTGATAGGCAGTTCAAATTGCCCACAGGTGGTAATCAACTGAGTGTGTGCTGCAATCGGGGCTGCTACAAAAGAGCAGAGGAAACACTGCTTGGGAGAGGTTCACTTCTCCCCTGCTCCAGACCTGCATTGTGTTCCTCCGTTGAGGGTGTAATGTTAAAATCGTTGTTAGGTGATTTGAACCGAAACTGAATTGTATTCCTGTGCACAAGTGGTGTGTTGAAGCACAGAGTGTAGAACATCTATTTTTCTATTCTTATTTCTGTTAAGGTATTAAGAGGTATTGTAACTCACTTTATTTGATTTATCATTAGTATTGGAAGCTGTAGGGAGAGGGTGCCATTTTATTTTGTACTCATGTTTATCCCTGTTTTTGGTTAGTGAGGGAGTTGAGGAAAGCTTTTGTTGTTAATTTCTTTTCGTTTACTTGGATAGATTATTTAGTACTCCTCCTGCGAGTCAGCTGCTGTTTTGTTTGTTGTTTTGGCCAGGCCCTCTCCTGAAGACATTTATTGCTTACCTTTATAAATAAATTCCTTATTTACTTACTAAGTGGTGTTTGTATTTTCTGGAGCAGAGGACTGAGGTGAATCCTCCACGTTTTTCTTTAATTTATTCCTTTATAAATTTTAGTTAATCTGTTACTCCCACACCCAACCCTAGACTGGGAAAGGGGATCGTAACAAGAGAGAGAGAGAGACCGTCTTCAAACAACACGAACGCTGTCTTGCTCTCTCTCCCTTGCGCATATTAATCAATTGACACAATGGTGTCGATATTTAAATCATTTAAAATGAGAATTTAAGTGTGCAACCACAACACACAACACAAACCACAACACAAACAATATGGCAGAAGTTAGCATGACGGACAAGCCCAGGGCCCACCCAGGCTTCTAGGCTGTAGAGTATAGCTTTTACCCTCTCTCATTCACATGCTAATGGCTTTCTTCTTGCAAGGCAAAGGAATGAGATGTTTTGGAGTCCAATCAGCCCAGGCACAATATCCACCAGCTGCTAACCAGCTTCAGTAACACTGTTATGATCAGGACAGCTCCCCTCAATCAGGTACAGATGTGGACAAATAGGATGCGCTCTTTCACTATGTTTTTAAATGGCCTTTGTACACAGGGCATCAATGTCAGCTTGCTTGCTGGCTAAATAACAGTAAGCCTCTTTACCGTCTTCTATAAAAGGGTCTTATTAACATTTTATCAAGCTGGGTTAATTAATTAGTAAACTGATGCATTAAACATGCAGAGAAACTGGCTACAAGCCTGAGCGTTAAATGGTCCTACTTCTTGTTTCATTGAAATGCGCGCTGTCTAGCTGTCCTTCTGTCATCTGGTGTCTTTTTGTGAGAAAATGTTTCCACATGTGGCAGAAGTTTTTGTTCTTTCTGTAATTTCTTAAGAAAATGCTTGGTTTCTTTAGAGTCAAATCACTGCCTGAGCTACATTTTTGTACTCTCATGTGCCTTCAATGACATTGTTTCCAGCTTAAAAATAGAAAAAAATGCTGAATTGCAGTAGCTGACTAAAAACAGATGTGCTCTAGGAGAGCTGTCATTATGAATCACTGAGACTTGAAGATCAAGCTTAGACTTAATTCCTGAATCCTGATTAAATGAAATATTCTTTTGTTCTGCATTTTACATTATATCAGTGCCAAATATACATGCTATTTTCACTAAATATCATGATTTAAAAGATATATTTAATCAAAGGTGCTTAATTTTTAATGTTTTAATAAAGTTGATATTTTAATAGCACTTATGACACAGAAGAGTTGTGAATCTACAAATCTACTATATATTATTTTTAGCATAACAATTTATCCAGGTCTAAAAATATTTATGATGCATATAAGTGTTTTAGCAATTTAAAAAAAACATCTAAATCATTTAGCTAAATATTAGCCTGAATTAGTAAGCAAGTTAGTTTTTTTTTTCCAAAAAGGCAGCTATGGGGCAAAGTGGGCCAAATGCTGAGGGGTAAATTGAGTCAGCATTTGATCTTACCCTACCATAAGGCACTGAAGTTGGGTTAAATTTCTGAAGTATAAACTGGTGGTTTAATGTGATAGTAACACAACTGATTTAGTTGATCATATATACACATTAATATTTGTACTTTTTTTATTTGATAGGTACAGTGTACAAGTGCACAAAATCCATATCTGATAAAAACCAGAAGATGCTTTTCCTCACATTATAATCAGATATATCTTTCCACCTGTAGTCCCTAATGGCCTTTTCGACATTGTAGAAAAGCTACCATGCCAAGAATCTTTTGACTAAATTGTTCATTGGTTTCAGTGACATTTATTCCTTCATTCTAATTCAGGTTTTAATTTTTTTTTTTTCAACAAACTCTCTGTTTAGTCTGTTTTTGGGAAGATTACAACTTGGTGTTTGGTTGGTTTTATGTTGTTTACACTAGCTTTAAGAGAAAAAAAAAGGAAAGGACTGAAAAAGGAAATTTTATTATTAAATTAGTTTTAAAAGAGGTAAATTATCTTTCCAATTTAACATGGGTTTGAACCAGATTCAGTCAGATGGTCAGTTTACAGCCATATGGTTCATCTTACCCACTGACTCGGGTAAACTTACCCCCACCCTGGGGCAAACTGAGCCACAGGAACACTTTTTTAAAAATCCTTTATCATAGATACATTTTGATAATTTAAAATGATATAAAACATCCTGAAGTTTCTTTAGATACTTTGATTGTACTTCTGCATCATTTCCCCTTATCTTTAGGACCACATATGTATAACGTGGCTCATCTTACCCCAATCTCCCCCACTGCCAGCATTATCCATGCACTGGAGGTCAGTGTTATGCTCATCTAACACAAAACCACATATAAAGATGGATTTCTATATTATCTTTGTACCTGCTAGAGCAATAACTTTGCATTAACATTCCACTCAAAATTAACTTTCTTCTTTATTATCTGAATGAATCTGATTGGTATTTTATGAGCCTGGTCTCACTCTTGTATCTGTTTCTAGTGCAGAAATAATGCTACTGGTATAATACAGAGATATGAGTGGACACTTTGGAGTGGAGGTCCAAGCATGCTGTCGTTGATGTACCTGAGTAAATATGAATCAGTTTGCAGTTTACAGTAAGCCAGGTGATACCAAGAGTACCTCCATAGAGGTGTTTCTTTAGCCAAAGAAGATGTGCACAATAATGGCGTAATTGCTATGAATTTAATTGAAAAACTGACATCATTACAGTGCTTACGGGAGTGTTTGTCCACCTACTGTATATAAATAAAGATACTGTATATAAATAAAGATAAAAACTACTCATATTGGTCAAACAATTGACATAATATTGAATTGACATTCTTCGCTGGCATAAGTGTATGTTTTAAATATTGCTACTTTTACATGAAAATAATGGATAGTGATAAATTAAGTCGAATACAATGCATCAATTATTAACTCCCACTAATTCTATTGACATCCATAAAAAAATAAAAATAAAAAATAACCTTGGATGCTGGCCTTTGGTAAAGTTTGACAATCTACTTATTTCTCTTATTTTTCTCTGCACTGCCACCTGCTGTTTCGGGGAATGGTGCAATGGCAGAAAGTATCAAGAATAAACGTGCTTTTGTTGGCATGACCTGTGCATGCAGTCCGCAGAGGTTCAAATTCATCAGGGGAATGTAAAAACAAGGCTAAAGCTAGTGAAGAGCAATATTTGCATGCCCAGATGTGGATAAGGATGTTAAGATTTGTTTGTGAACAGCGACCATAGAGAGGAAGTGGAAGAGGAAGTTGTTATTTAAATGAGGAAAAAGGCTGTTTGCTAAGCCATGGGGCCTGTCACAGACTGTTTTCATTAATCTGGATGCAGGCGCCTGAGATAGGCCTGTGCAGACTCGTCTGTGCCATCCTCACTCTAATTAGAGCACTTTAATCAGGGACAAACTGTAAAGATCCCAGAGACCACTTTAAAGTACCACTAACCTTTACTGTAAACAACACTCATTCCCGCTCCACAGAGCCCTAAAGTTCAGTCATCATAGCGTGTGTAATGAGAGGGGAGATTTGGACAGACTCTGTTTTCTGTTTTCACGCATCCTGTCTGAGCACCGCCCTCGTTTCAATCTGTGACCTGCAGGAGACAACAGTTTTTTGCCTTTTGAAGTTCAGCTTAGTTCCACCTATTTATCGGTATTATAAAATTTACATTTTACATATATTATTGGGGGAGATTTCCCCATTGTTACTGAGAAAACGTCTCAGGTTACGAATGTAACCATGGTTCCCTGAGTAGGGAACGATACACTGAGTCCTCTAGGGGTCGCTATGGGGAACATTATATTTTGACCCCACTATTCGGGAAAGAGACACAGTCTTGTGGCACTCTGAAAGAGCAGCTCATAGATGGAATGGTACATCCAAAACAATATGTGTGAGAGTCATCAGCTCGATCTATGGTAATAATGCTGGAGTACTCTGGGGGAAAAACAGAGAACTCAATCTCACTTGAGAGGAGAACTCCAAATTCAAGAAGAGAGTAGCGCATCCCTTTTTGTTAAAGCTGCAGTCTGTAACTTTTGACGCTCTAGCGGTTAATAAACAGAACTGCTTGCGTCTTGCGGAAGAACATTGTAGCCGGAGCTACTTCTCTCTGTTTATGTCTATGAAGAATCACAAAGGTACTGGGTTACTCCGCTGCGGTACCTACCCGAAGCAATCTAAAATAGTCTGAATATAAACACTTATTATAGGTGTACCTTAGTGATTCAGGACAGGCTAAAAGCTTGGTTTGGAAAATGGATTCATGGTGTACTCGCTTATTATATACATTTTGTCAATTTTGAACAGAAAAAAAGTTATGGCCCGCAGCTCTGATTGGTTGTTTCTTACCGGGAGCAGTGTATTTCTGCAATTGTCAATAGGACCACTGGGAGGAGCCAGAGGAGCTTGATTTTTTCACACATTATCTTTCTCATATTCTACTGTCAGGACTTAATGACAGGTTTAACAAATATGTAAAAAATACATTTTTACATTTTACCTAGTGCAGCTTTAAAGGGGAGCACTGCTAAACTATTACGAGAACTGCCCAAATAGCCCTTCATGTTGTCGCCCGCCAACTTGTTTGTGTTCTTTCAATGTATGCTTCAGACACAGGTCACCACGAGGCATTACCCTTAGCGACCCCTAGAGGACACAGTTGGAAGTTCCCTTGAAAGGGAACGAGTGATGCTACAAAAAAAAAAAAAAAAACTCTGTGGCTGAAAGTTTATTTGAGTCTTGTTTGAGTATTCATAGAGAGAGAGACAGTAGCTGATTGATGCAAGTTGTTTTACTGTGTATAAAAAGTTTCTGTTGCCTTTAAATAGAGATTAATCAAGAAATGGTCTATGTCCATTTTGGTATTTATAGTAAATGAATTCACATTGGCAGTATTACTGAGCTTCCGCTGCTGTGCCGTAAGAACAATACAGTCTCTGTGTGAGTCTTTAATACTGTCTCTCTGGCTGCAGCTTACAATCTGTAATGCACCCTCATTCCTCTCCTCTGACTATTTATCGCTTACTCTCAGGGACGTGCACAGACATTTTGAGGGGCAGGGGCTCGAGTGAATAAAGGGCACTTCTCATAATTAGTTTTTTTTTCTTTTTTTTAAACAAAAAAGTATATATATATATATATATATATATTAACGCAACTCTGACTTCCTTTTAAAAAAAAATAATTTAAAAAGTTAATTAATTTTATCTTCCTCAAACTCACGCAATTGTATCATTTTCAAAAGATGTGTACAAAATAATCAGTTCGCAGAAGCCATGGTCTCTTTAGTATTCACTAGGTTTATAGAGCAGCAAAGGAAACCATTCCACAATGTGCCTGTTTTAAAAACATTTTCTATGCTACTAGTTTCAAGTATATATGAAGAGTTTAGATGCAAAAGCCTCTAAGTGCTATCTGAAATTTTCTTAAAGAGCTTTTTTTAAGCTCGTATTTAAGTTCAGTAATTTAACTTAAATGACAATTAATAGGTAATTTTCATTGCCAGTAATGTGAAATAAGTGAACATAAACATACAAAATGATCATTATTGAAGGAAATTTCAGATGGCACTTAGAGGATTTTTCATCTGAACTCTTCATATTTAGAATAACCTAAATAACTGCATCAAACAGAGGGGCGTGTTTTACTAATAATTTGTTTATTTTTGCACAAGGTACTAAATCTTTTTAATTATTTTGGTGTTATCAGAATACATAACACTTTAAAATTAAACTTACCAAAATAATTGAGTAAAAATTCAATAAAAGCCAATGTCATGTATGTATTTGTGGTGGTATGGAATACTATTTTATAAAGGTTTCGAGGAAATAAAAAAAGTTAAATTACTTAAATAGTTAATTTATAAATATTGTTATTTTTAAAGTTTAATGTTAACTTATTTCTACTCAGTTTTATTTATTAATGTACCAGATGCAGTTACTCAGATTTACTACATTTTTTAGAGTGTATTCTCCATCTGTTTGCATCTGTAGATTTCTTCTAAATTCACCAATTTAGATTTCTAAATTTCAGGGGGAAAGACTCTTGATGTAAGTCAATAACTGGGGACGTTCTGTATGCAAATTAGGCATCAACTAGTTAAAATGCGCACATTTGCATCTAATTGACAGGGAAATGCAGGTAAATAGGATAAACAAAATAACTAAAGCATATCACCTGGTGGTGATATATGCTTATTTTATTAACTTATTTTATTACATGGCTTGGTTGAATTCCAATGTGGAATGCGGTCTGTTATAACCAACAGACCGCTGTGCGGAGTATAACAGACTGTTGCCATGAAAAACAGAGCGTTGCTATGGACTCACAGCGGACTATTTTCTTTAGCGGAAGCAATACAATCGGGTTTAACAATCGGGGGAGAGGGAGAGGGATCGCTTCAGAACTCCTGACCTGATATTTAGATACTATATTTCAATAAATATATTTGTTTGACAGGGAAGCTGTGTGCAAACAGAAATATATATTATTTTTCAAAAATAAAAAAAAGCATCCCAGAAAAAAGGGCACTTTCTCTCCAGGAATAAAATGGGCAGGTGCTCAAGCCCCCTTTCATGTCTATGTGTGCACGTGCCTGCTTACTCTGATAACATAAGATACTGGTACTGTTGTGTGTCATCTGCTGAGCTAATCTCATGTCCTCTGACACAACATTGGGACTGGTATGTGGAACAGCATGGCAGAAGCGAAGTGTCTACTTGTCTGACAGAGCATGCTGCTGTAATAGACTGACAAAGCAGATGTTCTACAATAAAAAGTGTTTGGTCTTTAAGGATGCTCTTGTTTACTGCTCCACGCTTTGCTCCCTGTTCTTGATCTGAGTACTTTTCTCAGATTTTTCTCAGATTTGAACTTTCAGCAAATCAGCACAGTGCTCAAAGAACACATTTTTGGCACAAACACTAAACTCAAACCTTTTCGGGACTGGAATAATACTACAAAATGAAGACTCTTTGGCTCTTACTGCCAGCAGCTTACATTCTGGAGCAATGATGATGTTGTGATGCAATGATGTTGAGGCCATTCAGATTATCCCATACAGTCAAAATCAAATATATAGTATTTACGTTTTTGATATTTGATAGTGAAGTCATTTTATGTACAGTATATTACAAATTCTATTCTGATCATAAAATTTGAGGAACATAAAGCTAGTCAGTTACATCACTAGATGATTAAAGGTTGCCATTTATGGAGCACTCTGCAATTTTAGGCTTCAGGTGGTTGTTATCCTTGCTGATACAAACAAAAAGAAATGGTAATATTGGTCTGTTTCTGTGGTTTTAGTTTGGTTTTGGGCACTTGATGGTCAGGTGAGAAACCATTTGGCCGACCAGCTAAACCAGCATACGGGAAATCATATGAAGGACCAGTTAAATCAGTATACATCAGCTAGGCCAGACTGGGAAACCAGTTTAACTTCCATACGCAACCTAGGTTAAGCTGGAATACCAGTTAAATCATCTTACAGAAGCTAGGTTAAGATTGGAGTCAAGTCAAATCTGAATGCACCAGCTACAGTATGCCTGGCACAGAGATCAGCTAAACCAGAAAGACTAAGCTGAGAGACCAGTTTAATCAGCCATCATATACCAGCTAAACTGAGATTGGAGACCAGTTAAATCCACATACACTGGCAAGGCCAGGCTCAGAGACCAGATAAACCAGTTAAACTAGGCTGGGAAATCATTTAAACCAACATAACCAAGCAAGGCCAGGCACAGGGACCAGTTAAAGTAGCATACACCAGCTAGACCAGGTTCAAAGGCCAGTCTAAACCAGTTAGACAAGGCTTGGAGACCGGTTAAATTAGCATACACCAGATAGGTCAGGCTCAAGAGACAAACTAAACCAGTTAGACTAGGTTGGGAGACCAGGTAAACTAGGCATACACCAGCTAGGACAGGTTCAGTGACCAGTCTAAACCAGTCAGGATAGGCTAGGAGACCAGATAAACCAGCATTCACCAGTTAGGCTAGGTTTAGAGTCCAGTCTAAACCAGTTAGACTAGGCTGTGGGAGTTCAGTTTAACCAGCATACACCAGCTAGGCTAGTTTAGTGACCAGTCTTAACCAGTTAGACTAGGCTGGGAGACCAGCTAAACCTTTTAACCCAGCTAATATCAGAAAACACATTTTTTCTTTCATCAGGGATATGTGTATAGTATGTTAACCGAGGCTGCTATGTTGAATATGTTCCTCTGAGGACCTCTTTAAGGAGATCATTGCAGTGGTTTGCAAAATGTACTACGCATGCCACAGTGTGCTTTTAACTGAGTAAACATTCATCACATAGTGCAAGCCTACACAGATATCTGCTCGTTACCTCCATGGCAAACCCACACAATCCTTATGCAGAGATAGAGCGCTGGATCTCAGTAGTTTAGAGCTGATGCATGCTGGGAATGCAGCCTCTGTAATTTGGGAATGATCAATGAGGCTTCTCTAGCCGTGGCAGCAGTGCTGTGGGAAATAGATTAGCTATCAGTGTACGAGGAGAGGCAGACTCACCTGTGGGGCTGTGGATCCCTTGAGGAGACAGCTCTGCACTAACACTCTTGGCCAATGGTTCTTGAGAAATGAACCTTCGTGCATGCTAACATGCCATTATGAGGAGTGTTTGGAGGGTTTGTTTGATTTTGTGTAGTGCCACAGGGACTTGACAGAAAAATAAGTGGGTATGTAAGAAGCTTTTTCTCAGAATGTGTTTTAATCTGCCCTGTTTTGCGAGCTTGTTTGTGTGTGTTGAAAGTAAGAGTGTTGAGGGGATTGTGTGGGTGCGCTGCACTAATTTTTGTGCACATGTGTAGGAAGAGGTAGATGATGCTTGTTGCCTAGCAACTCCATTACAGCTCTACAAAAGACATGAAAAGAGAGCTGCTTTGCCTAAAATATTGCTGTACTTCTGCATAAAACAGTGTCAAAAACTGTATACACCCCAGTGGCTTCTCTTTGTACTTTAAGTAAAGAACAAAATGATTGTGGATTTGATGGAAGCTTGATATAAAACTTGTGTGTGGGTTACAGGAAGGTGAGATCCCAGAATAACCCCATGGGAAGAGCACCAGATGGTCTCCTCTGTTTTACCTGGAAGGGAAATGGCTCCACAGGAAGTTCAGGAAGCAGGAAAAAGCAGGGTCAAACTGGATCAAAAGCTGCTTACTGCTACAGAGCTTTCAAGCTGCGCTCCACCACTGAGGGGCAAACCACTGTTGACATGCTCACATTTTATCATACACGTCCTCTAATCTGAGACAAACTGTTTTGCCTTTTGTTTGGACCACAGCACAAATGAGATATTTCTGGGAGGGAGCTGAGGAGGAGGTCCCGAGGTTATGCACTGAGGAATTAAAACAACCCAAAACAAAACTCCCTTCAACTCCCCTGACAATACAGTGACAGCACAAGTTTAAAAAGAGTAAGAAACTGTTTGAGAAAGAAAAACATAGCAGAGCTACAGATTGGTGAAAGCTGAAAAAGTAAAAAAAGGTTAAGATTTTTGATATGCTTTTAAGAGCCCTTTATAAAATTTGAGAACTGGTAAACCATCTACCATAAAACAATTAAGTATTTGTAAGTGATATGGATGTAGAATTAAACTAAACAGAAATTCATATTGTACAAATTCATATTGTACATTTTTTATAGAAAGTATAGATAGATCTTAATTTTAAACCTTATTTGTTTAATGTTTCATATTTAAGAAACCTAACAAACTTCAGTTTGTAAAATGTTTTGATTTAAAAGTGTGCTGTATTTATTTCAAATAAATTCTTGTTTTGATATTCTGTTAGACTAATGTGCAAAAGATTTGGGTATGTAAGATTTCTAAATTGTCTTAGAAAGACATATCTTATGCTCACCAAGGCTGCAATTATTTGATGAAAAACACAGTAAAACAGTATTATTAAAAAATAATCACAAATGTCATTACTCCAGTCATCAGTGTCACATGATCCCTCAGAAATCTATGTAATATGCAGATTTGCTGCTCAAGAAACATTTATTATTACTCATGTTGAAAGCTATTGTGCTGCTTAACTTTTAACTTTGAGACTGTGATTATTTGATGTGTATATAAAGTAAAAAAAAAAAAAAACTATTTATTTAAAATATAAATCTTTTACACTTAACAGTAAATGTCTTTACAGGGCCAAGATTTAACTAATCACTTTCATCAGCGCTGCCAGCTCCATCGAGGCTCAAAAGTTACTATTAGCCACCTGCCGGCACCAAGCCGTGATATGAGGTTTGGATTCTACCACAATTCTGTTTGAAATGGCCATTGAGGGTGATCACAATCAGGCCAGTTCACAAGCATGAAACGGGAAAATCTCCCAAGATACTTTGACACTCGGAGCCATTCTTTCCCTGGGCTGGAATCTGTGCTTTCTCTGCCTGGTTCTGAACACTGTCACTATTCAGCTGATTGGATTGTAGGAATTGCACCTCTAACAGGATGCTTTCCTTTCCGTCTTTCTCATTCACTCTGTCTTTCTTATGAATGAACAGGGGAATGTGTTGTGTTAACACTGCAGGGCCCTGCATGTAAGATGTGTGTCGTGTAGCTTACGCTGGAGGGAGAAATGTCTTTATTAGTGTGCTAGTGCTTTTGTGTATTGTGTATCATGAAGCACAGACCTTAGCAGTCAGAGCGGATGAAGGGGTCTCATTGTGTGCATTCTGGGAACGCCCCAAAGTAATGGCTATGGAGGTGTGGACATTTTCCTGTTGCTACTACAACAAGCAGAAAACTTGATGCAGAGAAATTAACTTTGATGCTAAATTATGTAAATGGTGGATAAAACAAAGGTTTGGATGTGAAATGTTATATGAAAGAGAGTTGTTGCTAAGTTTAGCTTAACTATTGTTTGCTTTCCCAGTAGTTGCAAATAAGCTAAATAAAGCTGACAAAGAGCAATAATGGAACATTTGTAGTACATGTTGACAGTAGGGCTGCATGATTTGGGGAGAAATCAATTGTGTATTTATTTATGTAAAATGTATTTAATTTATTTAATTTATGTAAAAGTTATGCAAATAACAATAATAACAACAACCGAATCATGAAGTCTATATATATATAATTAATTTAAATAATTAATTAATTAATTTACAGCCCTCGCAATTTGATAATTACACTAAGCCATATCATGATTTCTGTTTTATTTCAATAATCTTTGCAACCCTAGTTGCTAGACATCAGTGTTCAATTTGCTGATGAATCATTTTCGTCAACAACAAAAACGTCAGTTCAGAATGACAAAAAATATGACGAAAATCTATTGACAGTTTTGTTAACAGCTAAAACAAGATGAATATGTTAGGGAGGGACAATGTGGGAAGAAATCTAGTTAAAACTTGCGTGGTAGGGAGAGTAGATGCATACATTTGAACTGTAATGCTGATCTGCCTCGCAAGACATAAGTGTGCATTACTATGTGGGAGTAAGAGAAGGGCAGACATGTGATAAATTAGAAAAAGTGAGACTACATGAAAAATAACTCATCTCGGTCCTTTTTTCTGTGTGCACACAGAAGGCACCACTTAGGACACAAGTACTGGATTCAGTTCTCGTTCATGTCTTATCGCATTTAAACTGATTAATACACACAAAAAGATGTCAAATTGTCCATTTTGGCGAGTATTCATATAAACACACTTGGTTATGGCTTAAGTAAACATAAACGGTGGTGAGAATATCGGATGTGTATCTATTGGACCTGTGTTTTCAGTCTTAAAGGGACAGCAGCCTATTTAGCTCCTGCTATCTGTGACAGACAAGTTAATCAAACAACAAAAGAAAAAGAGAACATAACTCACAGACCATGTTCTTGTTACTTTATTCAATGTGGGTTTATTTAATTTTAAGGTAAAGACCTGTTATTTGTCATAGCAGTTAAATCTATGTCTATATTCCAAAATATCATAATGTCATCATATTAACAGGTTTTCTTCAGGAACATATATTGAGTATGGAAAGGTATCATATGGAAATTTCCATCATGATATAATACCTGTCCAAAGACCACAGCAATTTCTTCATTGCATTTTTTAAGCTATACCATAAAACTACCCAAAATATTGCCTCACAATTTCATTTATTTTAACACAAATTATTTTTCATGCAGTTCAGTCTAGCTGGCATTATTATAAATCCTGAATTGAGAATAAAAAGGTCTTTGGATTCTAAAGTCTTTGAAATCCCTTTTTGTATGTAAAAACAACATTTATTAATGAGGCCCAGCTTTGAGCCACTTTGTTGTGGGTGAATGATAAAGTTATTCCAGACAGAGTACACACACTCTGTCACAGTGTATGGCTCGTGTGTACTGTTCTTATGTTTGTAAACATGGTCTGTCAGATTTAAGCCTCAGTTAATCCTATTGGTACAGTTTAAAATTAAATTAAATCACTTTATTTCTGAGGTTTAGCCGTTGATGCTGATGGAGTCCGTTTCTTTGATGCTTTTTTTAAGATCATTATTTTGGGTATTTGGTGTAACAGAATATGTTGACATGCTTTAATGTTCAGAAAACATTTTATTTTTCAAATACTGTACATAATTGTAGGTCCTATATGCCTATATTAACGTGATACCATCACTCAAAATAGCACCTTATTGTAGGGCAAACACAACTGGAAAAAATCTATAAATTCCTATGATACAGTACTACGGAGACGGCCAAGTAGAATTCTGGCAACATGAGCACAATACTTCTTTGAATCTTGAAGCCATAAAGATGTTTTTCCAGGCGTTTTCACTGTCCGTTGCAAATTCAAGAGAGCACAGCTCCAGATCTATAAGATGCATTCTTGTTGTAACACATTTCCTTGCTGTGCTTCATCTGGCATCCAGACCTCTCAATGCTTGTGACCCATCACCACTCCAATTTTTCCAACTGCATGTCTCTACAAAGCCTGTGAACAACAGAAGATGGCCTGAGCCTTTCAGTTTCCCCTCACCATTTTTTTAAATACATTTTTTGTGTGTATCGCCAAGTACTCTTCTCCCACTTCGGGCGGCCTGCAGACAGAGAGAGAGATGAGTCACAGAGAACCTTTTCCGCAACATCTCATAACATTCTTCTGTCTGGGAACAGCGGATATAAAGGATCAATCGTGGCTGGGCAGCATTCACTGTTTCTTCCATCGCTGCTGTCTCTAGTCCTGTAGTCAGCTCTTTGATTTTTCCATTAAGAGTATTAGTCTCTTTTGTCCACCCTAATTTTTTTCTACAAAGCAACAATGAAGAGCATGTCTTCTAAGTAGAGATGTCTCTGTGAGGTTAGATACCTCCTCGGGCAAAAGGAAATCAATCTTTCTCCTGTGTGCTTGTGTTGGAGTCCTCATTCAGTTCAAGTCATTTCAGGTGTGAGAACGCAGTTGTCTTTTGGAAATGCATGCAGGTTTGACCACTGTTGTTTACCTCCATTAGACTATAATAGTACATGCTGAATTTTTATTTTTTTATTTTTTTTTAAATATGAGCCCTATTTGTTGAGGGCTCATTAATTTTTACAAAGAGGCATAACTCCTTCTCTTGTCCCCAGAGCGAACATCTCTAGGCTGATATTTGTACCTCTAAATATTTTCATACAACAAAGCAACCCAGTTCTGTCTGTGCTTTGTGTCTGTCAGTGTGATGTAATATTTGTTTTCACTTTTAAGGACCAGATTTTATGTGTCATAAAAATCAGATTCTGTCAATTTTATTACGCAATTCAAACAATACCGTTTTGGCACTTGTAAATGTTACACGGCAGATCCCTAGCGCACGTGAACCGATCATCTCTACTATAGTAACAAACTCAGCTACGGTTACCCATCGCTAACATTAGCATGTTTATCGAACAGCCTTCGATACATTTCTATGTTATAACTTCCCGAAAAAAATACGCAAACATATAAAACAAACTTCTAGCGAAATACTAACAGCATCTTACTTACCAATCCAAAAGAAATGTTGCAAGTTCGGAGTCGAACCTCATTTCTTTCAAGTCCATCAGTTGTCTCCAGCGATGGAAAGCAGTGCTGATGTTTACTCTGGTTCGGCTCCTTTTCTTATCGGATTTGATTTGTGATTCCGAGCGCGGTTGTTTCCCTGTAGCGGGTGGTGGTGGTAGGGGTCTCTTGCCAAGGGCTTCAGCCATCCTTCCGCTCTCTTCCCTGAACTGAAATGAAGTAGGGGGCTGTACTTTCCACACGATTGACATCAGGTTCAAGTATGCCCACAAGCCGCGCGAGTTATTCGTGTATTGCAGGTTGGCTGGTGGTTATGTTGCCCGCATACCGCCTCCCATGGCCGATACTGGTATTACAACACCTGTCGGGCCGTGGCTAGTAATGTTAATGCTAATTAAGGTTGATATCTCTTCAGAACTATAACTTGACATTTTTTTAATGACATCATCGCCCTTATTTCTTCTCATTCTTTTGATGCATGTAGGTCATTTTTTGGATATTTTTACCTCAATTTTTACACATGGCACCTTTAATAATAAATGCTTCTTGAGCATCCAGTCAGCACATTAGAATGATTTCTGAAGGTTCACTCAAAAGCAAAGTAAATCACTATTTCCCACAATTTAAAAATGAAATAATAGGCTATCCTATTGATGTAAACAACTGAATAATTGATAAAGGATGTGAAAATAGTGTCTCTATTCTAAGTAGAATCCATGCATCTGCACTTTTCACATTGCCATTATTGGAGTCTGTTCTAGCTTATAGTAGCTTTCATCTGAAGGTCTGATTTCAGAGGCCAAAAGGTTGATAAACAAACCATCAGAGATCAAGAGCATAAAGGCAGCAGCTCACTATAGATAGAAATTCTCATCTGTAACCTTTGCGTCCTGAAATAGAAGCACCCATTTGTTTCCTCATAAACCTAGGCAGTCATTTACTAGGGACTTACTCCATCCTAGTGTTTTATTTTGTTTTATTTTAATATCAGTTCTCACCGTGCTCCGTTTGGAAATGTCAGGCCAGGCCTGAGTGGTGAAAGAGTTAAAGACAGCAGAAAAAGACAGGCAAATGTTCTCTGTCACATTGAGCAGCAGCTGCTGAAAACAGCCCTGTATTCAGACTGATTGATGTAGATTGCTGCGAGCAGCTCCATTCCAGATGAAATACTAATCTCAAATGGCATATTCTGATCCGCTTCCAAATTCCACCGCTCATATTATAAGCCCAATAGAAGCCCATTTATCAGGTGTTAAAGGTTGTATCACCTACAGACCAGTTAAATCTGTGAAATCTTAAACATGCCAAAGCCAGAGGCACTATGATGCTTGGGTGAACGGGAGCTTTGCTGGCTGGTTCATGAAAACAGGCCAGTGAGGTACTTAAAGCTGAAGCGGGTAAATTCTGTTCTTCAGGGGTCATCAAATGTGATAGCAAAAATCATGACTGTTTCAGAAAAGGTTTCCTCCTGTTCCCCCTGTTCCTCCTATTTTCTGATCAAACAGGTCCTGCCTCAAATGCATGCCATTGGTTGAGCCATTGTTGCTGTGATGAGTAATTTGGAACAATAGTACTTTTTTTTAGACAAATCAACCTAATACTTGACTCTGTGTAAGTTATGGTTGGAGTGCTTTTGCCAAAAAGTGCTTTGAGTGAAGCATGGGTGGAAGAAAGTGTGACACCAATAGTAAGTGCTCCACAGAGTCTCTTTTATGGCTGTGCTTCTGTTAGTGGAAGTGATCTAGTGAACAGCCCTTAGAGACAGGCATAGCGCTTTTCCCCGTGTCTGCTGGGAAACAAGAGAGTTTGCCATCCACGCAGCTCCATATGAATGCAAACTAAAAACTGCCATGGTGTATAACCTCAAATGACAGTATTTGCTTTTTTGGATGTGACAAGGATGCATGGGTAACTGTCAGTACTGAACAATAGTTCTGGCCCACATAGCTGAGAAGAATGATTATCCTGTTGTTCCTCCTTTCTAATTAGCATTCCCAAACTATGCAATGTTTATTTAAAAGTATAAATTTCAATCATTGATTATGCAACTACAAATAGTCCCATCCCAAGTGTTTTCATTCAGAATTTGGAAGGCAGAGCAGAGTTATAAGTTCCGAGTGTGTAATTTTCACTGCTGTTCATGCAGCTCTAGTACATACTCAGTATTCTAGTGCATACTCAAAGTTACAGTCCTAAAATAGAGATTCTTCCAATGCAAATGAGTAATTAAAGCCTTAAATCTAATGCACTGTTCTCAAACACTTATTTGTGGAAATGTTGTTACTTTTTGCTATAAAAACTGTATGTAGAACCCTTGAATCGTATAACATGCTGTGAAATGTCCTTACTCCTACAGTGTACTATTGTTGCTTTTTAATCATACTCATCCTTCTTTCCCTCTCTTCTTTTTTTAGAGTTGCTGGGTTCTGCCAAGAAGGTGAACGTCAACTTCCAGGATACTGATGGGTGAGTGGGACATATAAGGGCTTTATATGGCTCCATGTGGCAGTCTCTTGTAAACATGATCGTTCCTGCCTGACTGCCAAATATCCTCGGGATTTGCCAGAGCTCATGTGTGCTCATTGGTTTAGAAAAACCTTTATCCAAGTCTCTTTCCCTCTCTTATCCAACTCACCTCCATGTACTTTACAGAACCATACTGATCCATAACTGCTCTTTAATTTTAAGCTAATCTATGCTTAATTATTATACAGTGATTAAAAAATATTTTATTCTTTTTACAAAATATAAATTTAAAAAAAGTTTATTAGATTTTAAAGGGACAGATATACTGCTCAAAATTAAGACAATAGTATTTGAACCCTTTTTGGTTGTCAGATGTTACTACTGTACTTCTATTGCTTTTTAAAATAACGTCTTTTTGGCATGATCATTTTAGTTATCCATATACCCTGTGTTTTATATTCAGAGGTGTTTCGGTGAGATTTGACAGAAAATGTCCGTAAACATCGAAAAAAAAAAAATTAAGTTTAAACCACAGATTCCATAATTCCATAGTATACATTTAAAAATGTGGCTTAACTGTCCAAATGGTCTTTGGGACTGTACATTGCACAGCATAATTGCATGTTGATTGCTGATAAAGTCTAGCTATATTATGAGACTCTGACATATTTTGTCTCATCCAAATTGGTCCTGCTACATTCAATAACTCTTTCAGCCGCCCTTGATGTTTGTTCAGTTCTGTCCAGTGTTTCAGAGGCAGAGAGCATTGTGTTATTTGTGCCAGCGTCATCAAGAATTGAATCAGCCATTTGTTGGGCTGTGTTGTTCCACATATCATGTAGATTTTTCCCTTGGATGTTATAATGGTGTACATATTGGTTGTTAATCATGCTCTCTCCTGTATTTTTTCTTGAGTACAACACAGCTGAATAGAAGACTCTGTGTTGAGATATAATGCACAGAGCAGAAAGACACCTGGGTTGAAGCACCAATGTTTCTAGTGCTGCATGGTCAGTTATTTCTGTTGATGCAGCTCAGTAAAAACAATGCAATTAAAAAAAATAGCAGCTGCATCCGAAAGTTGTAAAATGCTGCCTTCAGAGGCAGCATTTCAAGGCAGGAAGGCATCAAGGCACGTCTGAATACAGAATTTTGTTTCAGCTTCTGTCTCCGGAGCTACCTTCCTCTGATCGAATTTTGAAGGCAGCATAGATGTATCCTTGGCTGCCTTTGGTATCCCACAATCCTGCGCATTCCATTCAATGACGGTTAAGATAAAAAAAAATTCTGACTAACTTTTTGCACATTTGATGTTATTTCTAGCAAGATCAGTATTATAATAATTAAATATTTGTTTAGCTATCAACAAAACTTGTTTCATTTTACTATCTGCCTCAGAAGCTTGTCCGAAATCAATTTCGTGAAGTGTCTTCGTGCAAAAACGCTGCCTACAAAGTCATTGCATCATAAGGCAGCAAGTCAGCTGCCTAGGCTTTCGGATGCAGCCAGCGATTCAAGCAGTTTTTATAAGTGCATCACTTATAAACATCACAGTACGTCACAGTGTTCCTGTGGCTCAAGTGGAAGAGCATTGCGTTAGCAGCGCAAGGTTGTGGGTTCGATTCCCAGGGAGCGCATGTTAGATAAAAAATGTTAGCCTGAATGCATTGTAAGTCGCTTTGGATAAATGTAGAAATATAACTCACTGATTTTTTTACAGCGGTAACCATGGAAATGCTGTATTGCTGCTGTTTCATAAGAGCCACCTGCTGTCAGAGAGTGAATTTGCTCTCTCATTCAGGCAGTCTGCTGTTTTTGTTTTGTGCAGATATATTTTATGTACTATGGTTTTACAAAACTAAAGTCAGACCATGCTCTTTTTGCTTCAAAATATCAAAATTATACAATCTAATTTAGATTAAAAACTGCATGTATGCAGCATCTTTGTTTGGACTGTGATTAAAATCCAGTGGTTACCTCTAATTTTAAATGGAAATAGCACAGGCAAAGCCTTAGTTTGTTTATATGAAGATAATTATTAGATTTTTTTTCAGTTTAGTGTTATTTGAAATATTTGAATTCCTCAAAGAAATGTCCAGTATTTTGTCCAAGCAATAATAAAAGGACACATTTTCATTTATAATTGGTCTTGAATATCATTTTGTAAAAAAAAATAAAATTAGAGAAAATCGTGTCGTGAAATCATTATCGTGAATTGCATTGCATTGTGAGTTGAGTGAGTTGTTACATCCCTAAGTGACATACTTGCACATAATTAAAACAACAAGCAAGATATTGTTATAGACGATTAATATCACACACCCCTATTATCTAGCATTACTGCACTCTAGAAAAATACTGGATTTTTTCAACCCAACTTTGGGTCAAATATGGACTAACCCAGCTTTTAGGATAAAAATTGTTTTTAGAACTTTAACCCAACAGCTGGATTGGTCCAGATTTGACTCAAAGTTGGGTTGAAACAACCCAGTATTTTTTAGTGTGGTAAACTTAAAACAAAATTTGGCTCCTAAAAGAAATTTTTAAATCCTTTTTTTGTTGTTGTTGTCTGCAGTCAGTGTGATGAGCACAACCTATTCTCCGGCCAGCAAAGGCGTTGCGGCGAAGACAGAATTTCACAGAATTTGCACCTCACACACAAAAGCACACTTGTGCACATGGTGGATGGGCAGACTGCCATTAACCCTCAATGATTCTCACCTGCGCAGATGGATGGGCAAGCATGCGCCGACGCACTCTCACACATATGCAGTCAGGCACAAATACACAAACATCATCTAATAAAACTACCCTTAAACCAATCACAGCAACACAACTGACCCAAAACTACAACATGGGTCTATGGCGTTATATGTGTGCCTCAATCCTGAGCGAGTAATTGTAAGTTTTGAGCACCGAGAACTGTATTTTGCAAGCACATTACATTATATTTTGAACAGAAATTAACAATCGCAAAAAAAATTGTGCTGACTCCTTCAACCTCTTAATTCTGTGTGAGCTCAACTCTTTAGCGTGTGTCAAGAGTTGAGCGCACACAGAGGTTGAGAGAGAGAAAGAGGGACTTTACAGGAGCGCAGAGAATAAGTTTGTGAGAGAGCACCTGAGTAAACTGCTTGAGAGGGGTTATTACTGCACGTTAATATGGATAATAGCAAACAAGCAAATACATTTATTGATCACGGAATAATTTTTTCTTTGCTCAAACGACTTTTTTTTGCGATTGTTAATTTTTGTTCAAAATATAATGTAATGTGATTGCAAATTATAGTTCTCTGTGCTCAAGACTTACAATTACTTGCTCAGGATTGAGGCACACATATAATGCCATAACTGTCCTGCTTTGAACTCAGAGATCCATAAATCAGAGCCTACATTAGTTTGCAGTAGTCTGTCAAGATGTAAAACCGGCAGAATAATTAAAAAATCTCTTCTATTGATCACTGTCACTGAACAATGGTGGCATTCATCATCACAGCTCTGCTTCATGGGTTTTAAGGAAATGAAAGCTGTAACTCTAAACCGATGAATACCTTCGCACAGCCTGTATCCTCACAAACGCCATCTAGTGTATTTACATGCACAGCCTTCCTCAGGCCGAGCTCACATTTGTATCTGCAAAATCAATGACTCGCACATTAATTCCTTCTCCATTTATTACAGAGATTAAATTATGTTGTCTGCTGAGTAGAGAATAGAGCAGCAACAGTGAAAAAATGGAGTAGAATGGATCCCTTTTTTTCTGAGATTAAACTACCACTTGGAGCGCGTGACGGTCCTTCTAGCCTTGAAATGACAGTCAGACATCAATATCACCCTCCCCTGCAATCAGAAAGTGTAAGTGACATGACATACAGCCAAGTATGGTGACTCATACTCAGAATTTGTGCTCTGCATTTAACCCATCCAAAGTGCACACACACAGCAGTGAACACACACCCAGAACAGTGGGCAGCCATTTATGCTGCGGCTCCCTGGGAGCAGTTCAGGGTTCCGTGCCTTGCTCAAGGGCACCTCAGTCATGGTATTGCCAGCCAAAGACTAGAACTCACAACCTTAGGGTTAGGAGTCAAACTCTCTAACCACTAGGCCACAACTTCCCCTTTCTTGCCTTTTCTTTTTTTTCCCATTATATCAGTGACGTGCAATTTGTCTGTCCACACCAGGTGCAACATGGCTACGCGACGCGGCAAAATCAAACAAATATCACATCCAATCAGAAGCATGTGTGAACGGACTCTCTGAAAACTCACTGCACAAGACTAAATGGATAAGATTATAATTTAATTCATAATTTTAAACTGTTTAAACATTATATTAATTCTCTTTGCTATGGAATAAGCTTGTTGGTTCTCATTGAGTTCATAGTTTTAACATACATTGTTTGCTTTCATTTATTCAGTCAACATTAAATAGAGCATATAATCAGTATGTGAGATCATCATAGCATGTATGTTCTTCCAGCCGCAGTGTTGCAGAAATAGAAACTGTTTCTAAAATAGAAATCAATGTCAGTCATCGCATGTATGTCGTGGCTGGTTAAGACAAAAACTCTGACTAACATGGAAAAGATACCTTTTATCGCATGTCACAGAGTCGTGTCATGTCTGGTTTTGACATAGTGTTAACCACAGCTTAGTGTTTAGCATACTTGTTCCACCACTCCAGCCTTGCCAGGAGCTACAAAAGTTATAAGGCTGATCTCTTAAAAAAAATCTTAAATTTAAAAAGAAAAACACATCTCTCCTTAATAAGCTGCATGATTTGAGGTATTATTATTTATGCCCATAGCATGGTGCCGTGACGTTTTTAAGAATAGAAGGATAGTAATGTTTCAAGTCAATTCAAAGTTTTAAATGATTATTATTATTATTATATTTGAGATGCATCAGGAGCACAGGAAGCAGCAGGAGCACATCATGAGGAATGTCAGGTGCTTGATGCTGCTAGGAGGATTCGGGAGTAGAATGTTCCGGTGGGTATCTGCGGGAACAAAAAAACAAAGACGCTTTAAATGGGGTGACACTAAGCACTGATTTAAAGGCTTGTTGTGACAATGTTTTAGAGAGATTTGTGAAGGCAGTGTGTCTCAGTGCCACAGGCACTCAGTGTGAAGGTCACTGGTACTGACAGCCGCACAAACACACACTCTCATTGCGATCAAAATTGAGGCCCAGCAGGGCCACAACAATATAGACGTGTTTTTGTGGATTCTGAGATAAAGTCTATTCAAAATGAGAGGAAAATTGTGACATGACTGCCATCTGCTGTGAGGCTGTGTTCACCAGGCTAATTATAATGTGATTGTCTCTATACCGCATACCATAACATCTTAAATTGACTGTGGATCATACCAGACCTGTCTGTCCATTACTTCCAGATGGATTCATTCTGAATCAAATCAAATCTGTCTCTCATGACCTGATAAACATAGGGTTGATGGACCCTGTTTGTGGGGGCTTTATCCTCCGTTTTTCATTTCAGCCCACATAAAAATCTAAGATTAATATAGCTGCCAGCCCCCTAAAAAAATACTTGTTCTTGAAGAAATAAATGATTCTTTCCGCCACAACAGTACAGTTCATTTTCAGGTGAGAAGCTGAGCCCTCCAAGACTTAAATCCTGAAACAGCCCCTACATGTTAGCTTTCATCTCCAGAATGTGTTTGTATTGAGAGTATTTCCATTTTTGGCAGTGGAGATTTTGATTCATCCCAGGATTCGAGTGTTTTGAGTCTGTTTCCTAAAATGATTCATTTAGATTAGTTCATTGATTTGTTCATTGTCTAATTACTTAGATGTAATATTTACGCTAGCAGAGGGTGAAAAGTGATCAGTTTTATGTGCTTTTAAATGAGTCGATTTGATTTGTTAAAAGACACTAAATCATTCATGACTAAAAAAAGATTCATGTTTTTTTTTTTTTGGGTGACAACAAAGCAGATACTGTTGAGCGTGTTCCTTACCTGATGAGCGTGACTTTTAATCAAGATACAAAAAGACAGTTTTATCATAATGTTTATCATAAAACAACAAAAACAGGTATCATGTCATTATTTTGTCACTACAACATGAAATGAGCAGCAGTTCTCTAATTAAACATGCAGCTTTAGCTCTGCAGATGATGCTCAATTTAAAAAAAAAAAATGAACAATGTGTGTAATGCTCAGGATTATAAACAATCTAATCTATAAACCTGCTGATTTCTTTAAAATACACCGTTTGGGCAGCTGTGACTCAATGGCAGGATTAATGATGCTGTTCTTTTATTGAATGCATTACCACGCTCAGTGAGCATTAATAAATCCTTAATTCTTCCATCTAAACCCAATCAGCTAATGACTTTTCATTTCTTGAACTGCAACTCTGCAGTTTCTTCCATGCAATTCGTCATCTTTAGACTTTTATTATACTTTGGGGAGCCTGTTGGAGCCTGTATATGCTCCCACTAAGTAAAATAATTAGAAAGAACAAAATTGCCTATCACAGCTATTCTGATGATACCCAGATTTACCTAGCCGTATCTCCAAATGATTACAGTCCAATTGACTCCCTCTGCCAATGCACTGATGAAATTAACAGTTGGATGTGCCAGACTTTTCTTCAGTTAAACAAGGAAAAAATTGAAGTCATTGCATTTGGAAACAAATTTTAAGTTTTCAAGGTGAATGCATACCTTGACTCTAGGGTTCAAACAACTAAAAATCAAGTCAGGAATCTTGGTGTGATTCTGGAGACACACCTCAGTTTCAGACTTGGAGAAACTTGTTCATGCCTTTATCACCAGCAGGCTGGACTATTATAATGGACTCCTCACCGGCCTTCCCAAAAAGACCATTAGACAGCTGCAGCTCACCCAGAATGCTGCTGCCAGGATTCTGACTAAAACCAGAAAATCTGAGCATATCACACCAGTCCTCAGGTCCTTACACTGGCTTCCAGTTACATTTAGGATTGATTTTAAAGTACTTTTACTCGTCTATAAATCACTCAATGACCTAGGACCAAAATATATTACAGATATGTTCACTAAATATAAGCCTAACAGACCACTCAGATTATTAGGATCGAGTCAGTTAGAAATACCAAGGGTTCACACAAAACAAGGGGAGTCCTCCTTTAGTTACTATGCCGCCTGCAGTTGGAATCAGCTTCCAGAAGAGATCAGATGTGCTAAAACACTAGTCACATTTAAATCTAGACTCAAAACCCATCTGTCTAGCTGTGCATTTATTGAATGAGCACTGTGCAATGTCCGAACCGATTGCACTGTATTTAATGCAACCCGAAATGATTGATGCTGATTTTTTTTTTGTGTGTGTGTGATTATTTTACTTTCTTTTATGTAAAGCACTTTGAATTACCATTGTGTATGAAATGTGCTATATAAATAAACTTGCCTTGCCTTGCCTTGCCTAAGGGTTCCTGTTATGGCTGCCAATCAATATAAAAGAAAAAAACAAAAATTAAGAGAAAGCCACACTGTGACTTTTTAAAGATTTTTTCATATGAGCAAAAATTCTGGTACATAATTTGACAACATTTTAGTTATCTTCAGTCATATTAGTTTTGGACAATAAACCTGGTTAAGGTACATTACCTTTTTTTTAAACTTTCTATTAGTCAAGAAATCATAAAACATTTATCAATATTTCCACAAAAATATTACTTAGACCAGCTGTTTTCAACATTGATAATAATAATAAGAAGAAATATTTCTTAAGCATTAAATAATCATATTAGAATGATTTCTGAAGATCTTGTGAAACTGAAGACTGGAGTAATGATGCTGAAAATGTAGCTTTACCATCACAGGAATAAATTACATTTTAAATATTTATAACAATAGAACATAATTATTTTAAATTATATTTTACAGTATTAAAGTTTTTACTATATATTTAATCAAATAAATGCAGCCTAGGTGATCATATAGGAGACTTGCTCACCTTAAAATAATATTAAAATAAAACTTACCCACCCCAAACTTTTCAGCGGTAGTGTATATTGAGAATACAGTTATGACCTCACATAACTTGTCAATAAGTTGGGTTTTGTCTTTGCAATAGTTAATAATCAGTATTAGTCAAAATTCCATATTGGTGAATCCTTATTCAATTTGGCCAGGTAGTTTAGATATATATATTTTTTATCTGGTTTCTTTTATAACTATTCTTGCCATGTCGCCAAGCAACACACAGCCACAGCAGTTTTCCAGCACCTTGGCCAATCCAAATTGAGAAAATAACATTTTGTAGGTATGGCATCCATATGTATAGCGCCCCCTGCTCTCTAATAGAGATAACAGACATCTTGTGATAATAAATCTAAAGTGTTCTCACAAGAGGCTTAATGTTCTTTCTAATCTGAGATCATTCCCACTAGAGGAGCAATGGGGGGAATCTATCACATACATCTAACTATATAATTTTTATATACAGTTATTTCACATAATTCAAATATTTAATGTGTTATTATGTATACAATATTGTTCAAAAGTTTGTTGTTGGTAATATGTTTTAAAGTTACTTATGTCACTTAAAATAAAAACAACAACAGTAAAATAGTAATGTAATTACTTCCAGTGATTTCAAAGCTGAAGCACTTTTGGACCTTTTTATGTCCCAGTTTACTTTTTAAGAATTTTTACAATTTATTCACTCTCTGTCAATATGGTGATGGTGATGACGATGGTGGTAAACAATATCTCATCAGACATGCTGCTTAGTGAATGGAGGAGTGCTGATGGTGCTTCCTTTGGAGGGAACACCTTGGGCTTTAGTAGTACCCTCATTAAGAAAAGTAGGTCAGGTGGCATGTGTGTATCTTGCCCTGTAGTGACACACTCGAGAGAAAGACATACATGCATATATGAAGAGACAGGGCTTACTTTATCTGGTCTACTAATAGAGAAAGTGCCACAAAGTGAAGAGAACAATGAATATTGTATGGGATGTGGAGCTTGGGAAAAGAGGGATGTTTGGTGGGGAGAGTGGGGTTTTCTGCCCCATCCCCCAGCATGCTCTGCTGCAGCAGCACAGTGCAAAGCTGCATGATAGTGCCAGTGAGAGAGGGAGATATGGGTCAGACAGGGATCCTGTGAGTTTAGTATTCTGCTCTTAGCTGCCTCACTCAAAGGGTTTATATTCACAACAACCAGAGCCTCACAACCGTATCCTTGGTTACTGCATATTTTATGCACCAATCACAGGGATTGAGTTGTGACAGAAAAACCAGTGAGGGTTTTTTGTCTCTGCCACTTTGAAAAAACGTCTGCACTAATGGGTAAAGAGCACAGGACCCTACTGCACTCTGGACATGCTAAATCATAATGCACTGTGGGTAAATACTAAAAAACATAAAGAATATTCATTATTTGTGACCCTGGACCACAAAACCAGTCTTAAGTCGCTAGAGTATATTTGCAGCAATAGCCAAAAAAACATTGTATGGGTCAAAATTATCGATATTTCTTTTAAAATTATTAGGATATTAAGTAAAGATCATGTTCCATGAGGATATTTTATAAATTTCCTAGTGTAAATATATTAAAACAAAATTTTTCGATTAGTAATATGCATTGCTAAGAATTCATTTGGACAACTTCAAAGGCGATTTTCTCAGTATTTTGATTTTTTGCAAGCTCAGATTGTAGATTTTCAAATAGTTGTATCCTAGCCAAATATTGTTGCAAACATTTACACTTAAGACTGGTTTTGTGGTCCAGGGTCACATGTAAGTATTTGTGCACTACCATGAACAAAAACTTTCAATATATTTATTAAAAACTAAAATAAATAAAAGTTCTTTAGTGGCAGTGATTTTCTGCATATTCTAAATAGTCTGAAATGTTTTATCTCTTTTTCAATAATAAGACAAAAAGCTGAAGCCTGGAATGTACTGTAGCTATATGAGTTTGTGTTTGGAAAGTCACAGATATTTTTGGTGCAGCATTCAAGATGGAATGATTAAATCTTGTATAGACAAACACAATCTGCTGTCTCATATATAATCACGTGTTCTTACACTGCCAGACTTTGCTATTATCAAAAACAGCTGGGCAAACATTCACACGGTGACACATGCACACTGATGAATGAGGCTGCAGTTCAAACACAGGCTCCTCGTATTAACCTCAGACGTTCAGTTCTGTGAAAGTTAATGAATGCTCTTGTAGTTCAAGTGTATGTGGCGGACAGTATTGTCTGCCAGTATAGTCTTTTGAAAAGGCAGTTGATGTGGTCTAGCTGCAGGGAGGCACAGGAATAAACTATAAATCAATAAACAATTATTAGTTATTTCTAATGATCCCATAGTCTTTTTTTTGTCATATACTGTATATATATATATATATATATATATATATATATATATCCATTTTTTGTGGCGACATTTCATAGAGGTAACAATTCTTATACAGTATAAACTGTATTTTCTATCCCCTTACCTAACTCTGCTTCTAATCCTACGCCTCACAGAAACCTTCTGCTATTTTAGATGTTCAAACCACTTCATTCTATGTCATTTATAAGCTTGTTTCCTCGTGGAAAACACAAAAGTTCCAAATTTACTGGTATTACTATACTTGTACACACAGACACTTGTTGTTTGATAACCTAATACTGATTCATACTAAAAAAAATGACTAACAGCTCCATTTACAACAGTTTTTTATTCATTCCATTCCAATGGAATTAAAATTTAAGTTGATTTTTGAATTGCATTCAAATTCAAATTACAGTTCTGCATCCTGTTTGTAACCACAATTCAAATTCACTAAAGGAATTTGCATTCTCAATTAAATTCTGACGTCCTGTTCATGTCATTTTTATGTGTTATTCAAAGATTTTCACCACTACACCACGCAGCTCTCAATGGAAATGTGGAGGTTATATCGCTGCTGCTGGAGTCTCAGGTCATAGTGGACATCAGGGACCAGAAAGGTACCAGAAAAACATCAGTGTCATTTTGTCAACTTCACATTTGTCCTGTTTTGTCACACAGATAAAAAAGTACACTATTGCTTTGAATGTCACATTCAAAAAACCTGAAACAAGCTCAACTCCAATATTTATATATTGCATTGCAGTAATAGTTGAAGTCTTTCTTTTCATGTTCCAGGCATGCGGCCTCTGCATTATGCAGCTTGGCAGGGAAAGTCAGAGCCCATGAAGTTGCTACTGAAGTCAGGCTCCTCAGTGAACAGTCAGTCTGATGAGGGTCAGATCCCCCTGCACCTGGCTGCTCAGCACGGACACTATGACGTAGTGAGTACACACTGCTACAACACCATGCCCACTGCTGATCAAAGACTCCATATGAGCACCGGTGTATGAAAAAATTCTTAGATTTGACATGTGGTTATGGATACTGACAACTTGGAACCAGAACCTGACGAGTAAATGCTTTGATGCTAGATCATGCCACACACATGCATTTAATGCAAGGAAGAAGACAGACAGTTTTCTTCCTTTCTGTCAGAGTTCTCTTAGTGAAGAGGCAGTTTTAGTAGATACTGTGGCTATTTTCTCCCTCTGAAAGACTTTGTTTTTTGTTTAAATGTTTAAACATGGGATGTAAATGTGTCATTGTTTTGTGTGGCACTAAAAAGCTGGGAAGTGTGATATTTTTATATTATTATATTATTTTTTATTACCTGTTCACAGTCTGAGATGCTTCTGCAGCATCAGTCGAACCCCTGCATAGTGGACAATGGTGGGAGAACTCCATTGGACCTTGCTTGTGAATTCGGCCGGGTTGGGGTGAGTCACACACAGCTTTTTTGGTCTCTGTCAAATTACTTTTACATCTATTTCCTGTCTCTAGTTGGCTTTTGTGTGTGTGTGTGTGTGTGTGTGTGTGTGTATGATCATCTGTTTGCTCTGCAGGTGGTCCAGCTGCTACTGAGCAGTAACATGTGTGCAGCTCTATTGGAGCCCAAGCCCGGAGATTCGACTGATCCCAATGGCACCAGCCCGCTGCACCTCGCTGCCAAGAACGGACACATCGACATCATAAGGTGAGCTTTCAGAGCCCCGACGACTCAGATGGAAAGACAGGATGCATGGCTCCAGTGCTTTTCTAAAAATAGAAGACACACCTCTAGTGTGCTTTTCCAGATTTCCGACTGCCTGTGCCGGGTCGATGTTACACTGTTTACCAGACACTGAAAATAAATCAGGTCACTTTTTTAAGCCACTAAACCTCCTGGGATAAGAAAACTTTACAACAACATTGCACACTTAAGAATAAGGTTTCATTTCCATTAGGTGTCATGAATCAACAATAAGCTAAATATTTTCATATTATTTATGAATCTAGGTCAATTTTATTTAACAGTTCAATAAATGCATTGGTTATTATTAATAATAATAATAATAATAATAATAACAAATAAGCAGTTTTCATTCATTTATTCTTGTCTGTTCATAATACATTAATTAAGTTTAATTTATACAACTTGAAATGTTAAAAATGTAAATGTAGAACATAGAAATTAACATGTACATACTAAAATTCTTTAACAGAAACAGTGCATGTTTTTCATGTGCTGCTGGCGGGATTGTGCCTCATATATTACGGGCTATGAAACATCACGCGTAGGAATCTCTCGTAACACATCTGTAAACCTGTTTTTTGTGTGAAAGAAAATATATTTCCTGTCATATTTAAGCCTGATTAATCACAGTTTCACAGTCTGCATCAGCACAGCTGAGAAACAATCCACATTCTCTGTGACATTAACACCAAGGGAATGGACTGTACTACATTTTGGTGCAGGCAGACAGGCAGAGATCGTGTGTATTGACTAAAAGATGTAGCAATTCTGGGATGGGACAGCAAAGTCTGAGTGAAATTATAGGAGAAGATACTCATCATTTATCAAGAGAGAAGCACTAACACAATTATGTCTCATTTGTTTGTTTGTTCACATGTTCATATGTGTTAATTTCAGGCAGGTGACTGAAATATTTACCTCCTCAATAAGCATCTTTACATACAGTATGCAGCTATAATCAAGCTGAAGCATGTTTTTGCATGGTCAAGCTACAGTCTTCATTCGCCAAGCCTACGTGACATAATACATAATGGAATTTTAAAAGAATAGTTTACCCAAAAATGAATTTACTGACAATTTGCTCATCCTCAGGCCAGTTTGTTTCTTCACTGGAACAGATTTGGAGAAACTTGGGCCTGCTGTGTGTGTTTGAGTGTTAATGGATCCATGTGCTTGATGAAGTGAGACTCTGAAAACAGACTCGCTCTCACTGATGCTAATGAGCAGCCGCTGAACATGTGATAATGATGATGCAGGCAGTGTGTGTAGGTCAGAAGTGATGGATTTACTGCAACTCATGAGAGAGAAGGGGAAGCAGTCAGTCACTTAACCACTTCAGCTGTTATTTTGGTTTTTTGAGAATTAGGCATATGCAATATTGGACCCACCGGTGGGTCCCCAGAGTTGATGTGGTTGATGTTTAGACCAAGAGGTTGTTTTCCATGGTCAGTTACTAAAATATTCTCAAAAAAAAAAAACTAGGCAGTCGTTAATGACATTAAATACATTTTATCTGAAATACATATTTTATTTTATTTTTATTTTAGCTACTGTTTTACTGAGTATAATAAGACTCATGGCTTTATGTTTAATCTCACCATTCATTTCCACTCATTTTGACTGAACCATTGATCTGTATGTGTGTGTGTGTGTGTGTGTGTGTGTGTGTGTGTGTGTGTATGTATTATGAGATGTGAGTATTATCAGAACTGGCCTGAAGCTCACAGATCGGCTAATTAGAGAAACTCTTTGATGAGCTATAAGTCAGTAATCAGGTGGCTTCCCACTGCATTATCATACTAATGGCCAGAGGTCCTCATGCAACTATTTACATTTGATGAGAAATCTATCGCCCCAGATTTCGGCTCAGCCATGCATAGACATACAAGCTCAAGCGAGTCAGACACTGGACAAGCCATGTTCTCAGCATCACCTGCTGTATCTGCGTACAGACAGCTGTACCTGTCTGATGAAGGGCATCTTTCCTTCTTTTGACTGGGAACATGAGCATGGTTGAGTGTGCCTGTCCCCAGCCATATTCCTCTGGGTTTGTCAGGCCCCATCCACTCCCTAATACAACACACTGCCATCCATCATTGTGACAGCCAGAGCCAGACCTCCTTCATTATCAGACAGAGATGAGAGGATGATCAGAAGTGTTCTGCACTGTCCTGCCTTTCTACCAACCTAATGCTACACTGCACGTCAGACATTTTATTGGACAACAGTCAGACTGGAACAATTAATCAATGCATCATATAGCACACCCAAATTTTCCATATTTGATTGAGATATATATAAAACAAATTGTATTATGTATTGTCTGCTTTTTTAATTTCAGCCCTCTTATTATGATTATGATGATACATGAATAGGCTCAGTCTCAAGCCCTGTAGCTAACCGGACTACCAGCGCAGTTGCCAATAATGATCGATACTTGGTGTCAATACAGTTGTCACGTGACTGTTTGTCAATGTATATTTTAGTGCAAAGGTGTCAAACTGTTTTTAGGTCAAGGGCTGGCTTAGTTTAAATATCATTTTATGCTGGGCTCTATTTTGTTTAGCCTTGGTTTACCTATAGAGAGTGCTTACCAGGGTCATGAAACAAAAGAAAAAAGAAAAAAAATCTATTTTTTATTTAATTTAAATTTATGTACTAAAAAACTAAAATAAATATAAAATAAGGACGGTTATAAAAAACATACCAATAAAAATGAGAAACACAGCAAAATTACCAAAACTTTAATTGAATTTAAAGTAAAAACTGTATAAATATATGAATGTATTATGACATATAAAAGCCTCTTGTGAATGAAATTATTTAATTTCATGTGCTCCCTTTTGATATCTTGATTTACCCTAGAATTGGTTATTAGTAAAGTAGCATTTAGTTGATTCTGGACTTCATTATGTGCAAGAAGTGTTGTTTTAGTATCAATGAGATCTTATTATAGGATTTATTATTTAGTTTTACTATTTGGAATTAGTTTTCCTTTTAATATTTACTTATAATATTAATGTTTTTACTTCAAATTTAATTAAAGTTTCAGTAATTTTGCTGTGTTTGTCATTTTTATTGTTAAGTTGTTTTTGTTAAATATGTCAACAGTCTTTATTAGTTAGTTTCAGGTGTGTGTGTGTGTGTGTGTGTGTGTGTGTGTGTGTGTGTGTGTGTGTGTGTGTATGTCTATGTCTATGTCTATGATGTCTATGTCTATGTCTATGTCTATGTCTATGTCTATGTGTATGTGTATATGTCTTTATAGCAACCCTATCACCCTGTAGCCCAAGACTGGTTGCCCTCTGAAGTTAAACAGGGTTGCGCCTGTCAGTTCCTGGATGGGAGAGCTTCTTGGGAAAACTAGGTTGCTGCTGAAAGAGATGCTAGTCAGGCCAGCAGGGTCCTAAGGTCCTAACGCCCCAGTGTAGTGACGGGGACACTATACTGACAAAAAGCACAGTCTTTCAGATGAGACGTTAAACCGAGGTCCTGACTCTCTGTGGCCATTAAAAATCCCAGCCAAAACCCTGGCCAAATTTGCCCATTATTGCTTTCCTAACTATCCCCATACACTGATTGGTTTCATCACTCTATCTCCTCTCCACTAATAAGCTGGTGTGTGGTGGGCGTTCTGGAGCAATATGGCTGCCGTCACATCATCCAGGTGGATGCTGCACACTGGTGGTGGATGAGGAGAATATCCCCTTCTATGCAATTGATTACCACTATGACTGCTTTATTTTACATCTGTAGTCAAACCTGAACACAAGGTTTGATCTAAAAAAAGAAACAAATTTTCGCTCAAACTTATGTCAAACTTCATCATCCAATCAGTATTATTAGTCTAGACTTTAAGTCTCAATAGCATGCAGTAGGAAGATGTGAGCACTGTTTATTAAACTCAAAGTTGTCCAGGGAAAAAGAAATTTCACTTAAGTGCTCAATGTTGTGTGTTGTGTTATCTTATTGTATCCTGCTGTATTGCAAAATATAGTACAATGAATATTCTATGCTTATATAAATAAATACAAATTAAAATTTTCATTTTCATTTTATCATCTTGCATGCTGGATTGGACTCCTCAGTGATCTGTTTTTGAGCTATTAACCTTGGTGACATGAATTCTTGATTTCAAACCTTGAAGAACATTACCAACAAAATCTAAAATGACAAGCTATTTGGCACTAGATTGATAGGTGTCATAAAGAGTATAAAAGTAGCTCAAACATCTCCATGTGATCACCAGGTCTATCACTGCACATTTGACACCCATCATTTATTATCCTGCCTGGATTGTACGTGTTGCTGTATAGCACATTAGAAGAAGACTGTTACATGTGCCCACACAGCACCCACATCTCTATTTCTCTCCAATCCAGCAAAAGTCTAGCTCTGATCAGCCAGGAGCTAATTATAGGCCACATGAATGTGCAGGTTACAGCAACAGAGTGCAGGCTATTGCAAGGCTGTTAATTACATCATTAATCCAGTAACCCCAAAGGCAGTATGCATTGGCCGGCCCTAAATAGATTGATGCAATGAGGGAAAATATGAAAGCAGGCTTCATTTGTTGTTCATATCTGTGAAAGAAATGGATCATGACACCTCTAACTAAAGCTGTTACCTTCATATTAAAATGCTATCTTCTTAACTCAGTGTCACGTATGTGTGTCAACACTCTCATACCTTTAATTAACACAGATGAATGTGGCCATTTGCCCACTAACAGAAACACAATTTTTCCAATGTGGGCCAATGTAAAGTGACAATTCAGCACACAATATGTGCATACCCGACATGACCAGTCAATATGTTATTTAATCTGCTGCATTTTCCAAGAGAGGTCAAGCACGAGAGGGCATTATGTGTAGCTAAAACTGGTCATTTCGGCAGCTAATTTTAGGAGGAGGTGTCTGATGCAGCAGCAGGGCCAAGTTCTCTCACCCTGTTTCCCATCCTCCTCTCTGTAGCCATGGCTCAGGCCACCTGTGTTTGCTGATGTCCTGCTGCCATAATTGAATTTACTCTAGTGTCAGAAGGTCATGCTCTATCTAATAGAGGCCGTTCAGTCATCGGGAGGCTGATTGGGGATTTTTGTGCAGTTTTGCAGTGCTTAAGTTTTATATAAAATGGAAGGTTGAGATGGGGGAGACACTATTTTTTTTACATTGTAACATAAAAAGAAATTAGTTAGCATGTGCAAGATGTTGATGCATCGGCCTATGTGTTATAATGGGAAATAAATAGAAACATTTGTTAATTTAGTTCTCATAGCATAATCTGGGGCAAGAAGCCACACCAGGTAAACTTTTACAGAATGTAATTTTTATTAGTATATATAAAACATTACTTAAGTGTCATCAATGTACAATACTAAATCATCTTACTCTACACCTAATTACATGGCTCTCTGGAATACTTGATTCTGACTGGTCAGATGTGGCATCCTGTGGTGTATAATGACACTAAACTGCATATAATACTTGGCAACCAATCTCATACACTGGCTCTTTTATTACTCTGTGGTTTCTTTTTCTCACGTGATAAAATAATTAAGTAACTTCAATATTTAAAATTTGTTTATTTATTTTGTAAGTAGCTGTGTAATAAGCAGCATAGTATACTGCATAGACGGCAGGTTTTTATCGCAAAAGGAGTCAAACTATTTACTTATTATGTCCTCTGTTAATAGATTGCTGATCCAGGCTGGGATCGACATCAACAGGCAGACCAAAGCGGGCACTGCCCTGCACGAGGCTGCGCTGTGTGGGAAGACGGATGTGGTGCGCCTCCTGCTGGATGTAAGACAGAGAAACTTTCATTGATCCTTGAAGGGAATTTAGTGGCGTAACAGCAGCAACATTGAAACTAATAAAATAAAACATATCATTTATAATTGAGAAAAGCACCAACATTTAATTAACTGACTAATCAACCCATACTGTTTGTGATAACATTGATTGTATTAAGAACATAAGTGACTGTTAAACATCACTGTACATAATTGTCTTAAACCAAGTTCACTAGTGAACAGTTCACCCATTTAGGTTCAAACTTGGAGTTTCAATGATATGGTGCTTTCCACCAGGTTTTGGCTCTTAGGTTTGAATTATTTTGAATAGTGAATTGCTTGGAAGTGGCCAGACAATGTCAACCAGACTGGTCTGTTTTCTCATACAATCTCTTTCTACATCAGAATAATGTTTTTTTAGCTTTTATGTTTCATAGAGAAACATATATCCTGTGTTAGTTCAAGGGATCTCAAAAATGTAAAAAAATTGATTTAATTTTCACCTTACAGAGTGGCATCAATGCAACAGTGAGAAACACATACAGCCAGACAGCGCTGGACATCGTCTACCAGTTCACTGCTACACAGGCCAGCCGGGAGATCAAGCAGATGCTACGAGGTAAGAAAAACGGTAAATATACATCTCATATTTATGCATGTTGTTTATATGTATGTTTATATGTGATGTGTAGCTTATGCCATGCTTATGCCATTTATATCTCAATGCAGATGCCTCAGCAGCCTTGCAGGTCAGGGCACTGAAGGACTACAGTAACAATTACGACCTGACTAGCCTTAACATAAAGGCTGGAAATGTCATCACGGTAATATTCCTAAGATCTGCTCTAAAACAAATTTTGAATATTTGCAGTTTATTTTATTCTCATGCATTATTAAAACTCAAACTGTGCTAAATATGTTTTTTTTCTAAAGCAGTTTTGACTGCTTTAGAAATTCCAAAAGAATCCTTTGTAATAATAGTAGATAGTTCAGTGTACTTTCGACATTTGTCAACAGAGGGTGCTGTTGTCTTTGTTTTCCCCCAAATTTTCACAAATTATTTAGATAAGGGCCTCAGCTCCTTACTACAAGGTCTCTTCTACCTCTGTAGTATTTGAATTTTAGTATTTGAAATGTTAAAATTTTTCTAAATTTCTGACACTGTTTAATAAGCATGAGACTTTAAATGAAGATAACTATGAAGATCCAGATAATGTGTATTGCCATTATTATACAGTAGACGACAGATGATGGTGACTCATTACTCATCTAGGTTCTGGAGCAACATTCAGATGGGAGGTGGAAGGGCTGCATCCACGATAACCGCACAGGAAATGACAGAGTGGGCTACTTCCCCTCCAGCTTGGTAGAAGTGATCAGTAAGAGGCCTGGGACTGCGGGTAAGAGAGGACAACAGGCGGGTCAGTGCTGCCACTTACTGAGACCTCACACACTCACAGATGCATAAGTAATGCTGATAAACTCACATGGCCCTGATTCTGTTTACAGCCAGATGTTCATGCTGCTCATGTGCACTGGACTGAGAGCAAGGCTGTGCCATCTGTTTTTGTGGCAACAACCCAGGGCAAATGTGGAGCATTTCAGCTCTTTTCTCATCTCGCGATGCTCAGTTTATATAGCATTTTATGCTGTCAAAAGGGAATCTGGTGATAATAGTGCCTTAAATAGTGGCTACATCTTCATCCAGATATTGACGGAACAGCAGAGCTCATTAGATTGCTCCCTCTGCTGGACTGAAATTTAATAGACACTTGTATGTAATATAGGGTAACACTTGGGGCATCTAGATCTTCATATTCCTTCACATTTGCAAATAAGTACCACTCTGTCCATGCTAGAGAACCTATCTTAGGCTGATGGTGTTAATTATCAGAAGAGAAAAGAGAAGGGAAGAGAAGAGAAGAGAAGAGAAGAGAAGAGAAGAGAAGAGAAGAGAAGAGAAGACCCGTTAAACCTGATCTTGAAAATTTTTAGTGTATAACTCATGGGAAGAATCTTTGTGCATCAAAAGACTTTTCTGTGCACCCATGCAGATTTATGCGGTCCATAAAGTGCACTCTTTCCATCCAGCGGGTTTATGTCCGGTCTATGGCTCTGTTTGGGAATGACAGCAGGGAACCAATCTATGTGTTCATTGTGTCTCATGCATCACTAAAGTATCCATGTCTGTGTCTGCATCTGCTGCTCGCTCTCCTCCACTCCATTCATGTTTGTGTGCCCCGCTATTTATGACATTGTGCTTTTTAAAATATTTTAAGTACTTTCTTTTAGTCCCTTATTTACTGACATTGCAGTTTTTATAAACATATTGTAACTGGTGTAATGCCTGTTTTATTTATGTAATTAGTGAAAGGAGGACAGTTCTCATTTCAGACAAGCTCTCTGCTAAGTCCTGCTGTGCTCATAAATGGTCAAATTGCACAATTGCACACCCACCCACACACAGACTAACTGAAAATAGTCCTGCATACTAAACTTTTCATTAGTATTTCTCCTCAAGGACTTACAGAAACAAGTATTAAGAAACACTTTGCATTTCACTACAAGCACCAGCTCATCTCCAATTCATTCACTAACCTTGCATTTCCACACATCGCTTCTATTTCATATATATATATATATAGAAAGAAAGAGAGAGAAATAGAGAGAGAGTGTACATAAAATATCAATCGTCATGTTGAAGATACAGTTACATCCATTTCACTCCCTTCACACTGAACAGCTCGAAATATAAACGCGTTTTATTTCTTTTGATTTGTCTTTTATGGTTTTGCTGTTTTGAATTTTGTGATAGGTCATGATTTTTGTGTTGGGTTAATTTGCTTTCCCTCTCTTATGTGTAATTGTTTTGTTTGTTGTGGTGGTGGTGGTTGCTGTGTTGTCGTATCTAGGTTCATGGAGTACAGTCACTTGTACCCAACAGTATCAAAAGATACGGCTCTGTGCGCCGGTGTGCGGCCCTGTGTCGCCCGCCGTTGCCATGGTGAATGGGGACTCGTATCATGAGATTCATATCCTGCCGCCTCCTCCACCTCCGCCACCACATTCCCATCTGCCACTTTTCACTTCCTTTGGCTATAACAGGTCCCCAAACACCTCAGGAGAGCCGCACAGTGGACAAGGTACAGATCCCCTAATCTGTCTCCACTGTATTATTATTATTATTATTCACAAAGCTTTAAGGAATGTTCAGTTACAGTTGTTGTCATTTTAAGTCTGAAGAGAAACGATAATCAATTGGTTCCAATAATTCCTTAAAGTTTTCTGAATTGAATTTTTCTGAAAATTATTATTTATGAATTTTTCCTCATTTATGTTTCATTTTAATTGTTTTTTTTTCTGACATTATTTTGGTTGTTGATTTTGTTTGTTTTTTAGAGACAAAGAATGACCAAGATTTGGCTAGTAAGTTCTTTTAACCAGCACAAAAGAGGTCCATAGCCTCTCTTTTTTACCCTTAAATTTCCCTGATCTTGGTGCTACGTTTTCCCTCTCTGTGATGACCACACCTGGGATTCGCTCCACTGCCCCCTTCAGTCTTTCTCTCTTTTACACGTGACCAACAGGGAATGCACAGCCAGCCTCTCACCCCTCCATACCTGCATCTCTGCACAACATCAGTCTGTGTGTGTGTGTGTCGTCAATGAACATCTGTCTGTTTCATCTCTCCTTTGTCTCAACTGTACTAATCTCTCCATGCAAATACTTACTCTGATCCTTTCAGCGATTGTGTATCAAAACAAACTTTGAAATTGGTATGGAGCATGTTGGTACTCTCATGTACTCTGGATCGTCGTAAATTTGAATATGTTTATGTCTGTTTCTGTTGTAAATGATCAATAGTTGTCAGGCCCATGTGGCGTCTGTGCCCTCAGAACAGAATTTGAATGGTGACCACAACCAATCTGAATATGTTTTCAGCCATCAATAAAAGTGTTGTAATTTCAGTTCCCTTTAACACCATGTTTAAATCCACTATGAAGAATCATGCTGATTTCTTTTCTGTAAAATGGCAAAAAAAATTGCACATTCTGTCTGGGCCTGTTAATTTCTAAATAAGTCCTAAAGTCCTATTTACCAAAAAGATTTAAAAAATGTAATTCCAAATTCAAATTCATGTAATTTCAAACCTATAAGACTGACTTTCTTCTGTGAAACACAAAACAAGATTCTGTAAAATGGTCCATACAATGAGTCAGAGGGATCCAAATCAAATATGGTGACAGTGACTTTCATTGTATGGACAAAAACAGTTTAAAAATATTCTTATTTTGTGTTCACAGGGTGAATAAATGATGACAGGATTTAAACTTTAGGGTAAACTTTCCCTTTAACAATATTTTTTTACAAATTATGTAAGACCTCAATGATTAGAGACAGCTGCTGTAAGATGCATTTTTATTTGTATATGAACACATTCATGTACAGCACACTTGTGGTTTGATGGCTTCAGAATCCTAATGAACTATGCTCCTGTAATGCACTGCGACACTTTTTGTTGTGATACCTATTTACATATATAATCATATATATCTGTATATATTATATATGTTTTACCAATGTGTATGTGTAAATCAAGGCATATATATATATATATATATATATATATATATACAACCCGAATTCCGGAAAAGTTGGGACGTTTTTTAAATTTTAATAAAATGAAAACTAAAAGACTTTCAAATCACATGAGCCAATATTTTATTCACAATAGAACATAGATAACATAGCAAATGTTTAAACTGAGAAAGTTTACCATTTTGTGCACAAAATGAGCTCATTTCAATTTTGATTTCTGCTACAGGTCTCAAAATAGTTGGGACGGGGCATGTTTACCATGGTGTAGCATCTCCTTTTCTTTTCAAAACAGTTTGAAGACGTCTGGGCATTGAGGCTATGAGTTGCTGGAGTTTTGCTGTTGGAATTTGGTCCCATTCTTGCCTTATATAGATTTCCAGCTGCTGAAGAGTTCGTGGTCGTCTTTGACGTATTTTTCGTTTAATGATGCGCCAAATGTTCTCTATAGGTGAAAGATCTGGACTGCAGGCAGGCCAGGTTAGCACCCGGACTCTTCTACGACGAAGCCATGCTGTTGTTATAGCTGCAGTATGTGGTTTTGCATTGTCCTGCTGAAATAAACAAGGCCTTCCCTGAAATAGACGTTGTTTGGAGGGAAGCATATGTTGCTCTAAAACCTTTATATACCTTTCAGCATTCACAGAGCCTTCCAAAACATGCAAGCTGCCCATACCGTATGCACTTATGCACCCCCATACCATCAGAGATGCTGGCTTTTGAACTGAACGCTGATAACATGCTGGAAGGTCTCCCTCCTCTTTAGCCCGGAGGACACGGCGTCCGTGATTTCCAACAAGAATGTCAAATTTGGACTCGTCTGACCATAAAACACTATTCCACTTTGAAATAGTCCATTTTAAATGAGCCTTGGCCCACAGGACACGACGGCGCTTCTGGACCATGTTCACATATGGCTTCCTTTTTGCATGATAGAGATTTAGTTGGCATCTGCTGATGGCACGGCGGATTGTGTTTACCGACAGTGGTTTCTGAAAGTATTCCTGGGCCCATTTAGTAATGTCATTGACACAATCATGCCGATGAGTGATGCAGTGTCGTCTGAGAGCCCGAAGACCACGGGCATCCAATAAAGGTCTCCGGCCTTGTCCCTTACGCACAGAGATTTCTCCAGTTTCTCTGAATCTTTTGATGATGTTATGCACTGTAGATGATGAGATTTGCAAAGCCTTTGCAATTTGACGTTGAGGAACATTGTTTTTAAAGTTTTCCATAATTTTTTTTACGCAGTCTTTCACAGATTGGAGAGCCTCTGCCCATCTTTACTTCTGAGAGACTCTGCTTCTCTAAGACAAAGCTTTTATAGCTAATCATGTTACAGACCTGATATCAATTAACTTAATTAATCACTAGATGTTCTCCCAGCTGAATCTTTTCAAAACTGCTTGCTTTTTTAGCCATTTGTTGCCCCCGTGCCAACTTTTTTGAGACCTGTAGCAGGCATTAAATTTTAAATGAGCTAATTAAGTGGATAAAAGTGTAAAATTTCTCAGTTTAAACATTTGCTACGTTATCTATGTTCTATTGTGAATAAAATATTGGCCCATGTGATTTGAAATTCCTTTAGTTTTCATTTTATTAAAATTTAAAAAACGTCCCAACTTTTCCGGAATTCGGGTTGTATATATATATGTATATACACACATATACAGTACATGTTATTCTTTTATATTTCATGTACCTCTGTATATAAATGTTCATATATATTTGTGTTAGATATACAGGTTATATATGCGTGCTTGCCTTGTGTGTGTTTGAAAGGGAAAGAGAGGCTTGTAGTCAAGCAGACTAAAGCGCATAGAGATAGTTTAGCTGTCCTCATGCCAGACCTGTCCAGAAAATTTCTGATCCCAGACAGGTGGCCAAGCCAGGGCACAGTTAATGGTGGTTTCTGTGTTAAAGGTTCTCGCGGCTCAGAGTCCAGTCCACATGGCTCACCCACCCCAGCCGGTGGTCCCCAAGGTGGCAGCAGCGAGGAGATCTGGGTGCTGCGCAAGCCTGTGGCAGGTAACAGCAGGGCTGCCCCTTCATCATCCTCCTCTTCTTCTTCTCTCATAATTCCCCCTGCTTTGCCACGCTCCAGGTGCAGCTGCTGTACACCTGACCTCAGAAACCTCCTCAACTGCAGGCGTGTAGGCGCATTGAAAGACTCCCATTCACTCTGTTAGAGCAACATGCGTTAAGTCGTTCCCTCAAGAACACACAAACAGACAATCCACAGATGTGTCTGTAGCCGTGTGTGCAAACTGCATTTTCAGTGAAGGCAGCGTGGGCCTGAGTGTGTTCGTATTAGTGACTCTGGTAACATGCCTTGTGTCCATCAGTCACCTGGTCTTTGGTCACCATTGTTATGTAAGTCTCTGTCATCCCGTGTATCAGATCAGTGCATTGCAGAGGGGAAGTTCATAGTGGTGTGATTGGAGGGTTTAGGGCAGGTGTGGTCCAACTGGGCTGACGGTGTTTGTGTGTTTGTGTGTGTGTGTTTGCTGGGGGCTTGTTGTTCCAGGTGGAGACCGCAGCAGTGTGGGCAGTTCAGGCAGCGTGGCCAGTGCCCGATCTTCTGGTAGTGGACAGAGCGCAGGAAGCAGCAATATTCTTCATGCACAGGCAGAGGGAGTCAAGGTAAGCTATCTGACATGTGAAGTGACTCAACTCCAACGTGGTTTGAGAAGATACCTGAAATAACTGTCTTATATGTGGCTGGTTAAAATAGTTAGAAGTATCTTTGTTCTTCTATTGACAGCATTACCGTGTCTATTACAATCTCCAAGAACTGAAAAAAGGAGGAACAATCATGTCAACCATATCAGTCAATGACCTAAATAATTATAAATAATGAGCATGAAAAAGCTAGAAAATATTTTAAATCAGCTACTTTTACAAGCTGTTCTGCCAGCCATAAAAAGGTTGACCTAGATGGTCTACAAGGTCAACAGTGACCCTACAATCTTATAGTCTAACTAACCTCAGTGGGAACTGCTTCGGCCAGCTAAAAACCATGTACAACCAGCAATATCAGAAACTGGTCTACCAAATTACGATGGTCTACAAGGCTGACCTTGACCCCACAAGCTGACAGTCCAACTAAACCTTCTAGGTCCAGCTAATCACCTTAAATGACAAGTTAGGAAACATGTAAAACCAATCTCAGGTCAAACTAACAAGGTTGACCAAAATTATCCAGAAGTTTAATCTTGATCCTACAAGCTGGCAGTCCAACAAAACTTGCCTGGATCAGATGACCACCTTAAATGACCAACTAGAACCCATGTAGAGCCGACACTATCAGAAGCTGGTCTCTGTGAGTCTTAACAAGATTGATCAAGATGGTCTACAACATTGACCTCCACCCCAATAGCTGGTAGTCCATCTAAACCAACTTTGCCCTGATACTGACCAATTATTGATGAGCTTCAAACAGCTACCATGAGATGTTGATTTTACCTACATTTTCTGGAGGGACATTTACACATCAGAGAAAAACCCATTGCTAATTTTGCAAAGCTTCATTCTTTAAAGTTGAACACAAGCGAATGAACATTTAAAGGTCCCGTTTTTTGTGCTTTTTTGAAGCTTTGATTGTGTTTACAGTGTGCAATATAATGTGTTCATGTTCGCGTGTAAAAAAACACACTATTTTTCACACAATTCACTTATCTGTATACCGCTGTTTTCACTGTCATAAAAACGGGCTGATGTCTTCCTTGTTTTATGAAGTCCCTCCTTCAGGAATACGTTACGAGTTCTGATTGCGCCAGCGCTCCTGTGTTCTGATTCGACACCAGCTTAGTGCACGCTGTTTTGAAAACCTGGCAATCCTGATCTGAACCATAGACAGTAAAAGAACGCACGTGCTGGAGATGTACTTATAATCACAGGAGCGTTTTTACTGACAAGATGCGCATGAAAATCGCATTCAATTTTTTTGCACAGTCCTAACATCTAGTTAACAAAGTTAATCAGCGTTGCCCTTTGTGTAATAAGTTACAGAACCTGTTAAACGCACCAACTTAAATAATAAAAATACACTTACCGGTTGTGGTCCATAAACAACGCCTTCTCCAGACAAAGAGGGAACTGCTCCATCTTTCAAGAATAATCTTTGTGCGAATCCGGCATTGAGATTGAGATTGATGTGCTGCACGTAGTTTTACATGTGGATTATAATTTTCGGGAACCGAGTTAAACATAAATTATTGTAACCATTGATCTCTAAGTACAGCGTCACTGGGAAAGCCAAACAAAGGTGATTGGACGCTGAGATGAAAATAACAGCGTTTTGACGACATGGCGACAAACACAAACGCAGCTCTTCCTCTTCTCTGCCAGAGCGCAACAAGACCACGCCTCCTTTTTTGTGTATTCCTGTGGGCGGAGGTTAGTCAAAAAACTGTTTTAGTGACGTCATTACTGCAGGAACTACAGGGGTGTAGTTCAAACGGGTCGTTCGTTGTAGGCGAATTCTGTTAAATAAAATATCTCGCTTGGCATTGAACTTTGAGCTTTAGAATTTTACAGATATTATTTATACTCTAACAACAACATTACAAACTAACTACAGTTTAAAACATGGGATCACAAAGAACGGGACCTTTAAGTCCAATTGGCATAGTCTGCATCGATGATATTTCCTTGTGATTTTATTGATTTGATGAGCTTTGTTTATTCTGTAGCTTCTGGCCACGGTTTTGTCCCAGTCTGCCAAAGCTAAAGAACACCTGCTGGAGCAGACCAAGTCTTTGGATCACCCCTCTCACGCTTCCAGCAACAAGGGTTAGTGGGAATTTCAAACAACTCTTTTGAGAAGAAATCATACATAATCTTTTTTCACAAATTAGAAGCTTGGCTGTCTTTTCTGTGCCAGATGGTTGCACTAATAGCTGTGGGTGGGAGCATCACAATGATCTGATTGGCTAAGAGGAGTAGTTGGTCAGAAAACACAAAAGGGATTGGTCTGTGTAATAGCAGTGCTCTGATGTATATGAATGATTGCATGGTTCTTTTAGGATCCTCCTCACGCAGTCAGAGTTTATCAAGCTGTCCACTTCATGAGCAGCCGTATGGGGAGGCGGTGTCCCAGAGGAAAGGGGAGGCACTGCCTGAGATGAAGGTAAGGAGACTCCTACTCCCGCTTGAGTCGCTCTGTCCCCCTACCTTTCCCTCAAACAAGCATACACTTTTTTATGCACACATATGCATGCATGCACTGGCATTTGCAAATCCAGGGTGCTTTCCTAGGACCTCTCACAGCTGGCATAATAAGTATTAAGTGCTCTCGGTTGTTATCAGGACATGGTGAGTGGGCTTCTCCGTAGGCTTCCTTGCACACTGTCCTCAGCTTCAGGCTTTTGTCAGCTGCTCTATCTGATACTACTGTCTAATATTGTCAGCGATCCCTTTCTCTCTGATCTTTTCTGATTATTCATTTCATTCATTTTTTTTGCAATAAATTTCACCTTTTGATTTCTTTTCAGAGAGTGCCCAACAATGTAGACTTTTGATTTGACTTTGGAGTGTATTTTAGAGGTGAAAAATCAAGATTTAGTCTGTCCACACTGAGACTTGTAGAACCGATACAACTGTAGAGGATATGAGACTATGACGCTGATATTTTCTAGAAAGGTATACCAACACAATATGAATATGACACTGTCTAGGTGTTATTATCCTTTATCCCATAAATGAGCTTGTATATTGCAAACTGGTAATACATATTTGAAAATTAAGTTTTATAATGAGCTGAAATAAGCAGAAATTACACCATTTAGTCATATAACAGAGAAATTTGGCTACCATATCTTCCCCAGCAGGACTTTGGAGCTGTTGAGTGGAGCTGCTCCATGCTGAACTTCTAGACTGAAGGCCATCTGTTCAAAACAGCCCTATTTTCTTTGCTGCCCACGTCCATTTTTGCCTCTCCTACATAGAGTTACAGTATATCCTCCTACTTCCAAGAAAATGGCATTCAAAGCAAATAATATATGGGCACTATATTTTTTTAAGCTGAACTGTTTGGTTCATGAAGAAAAGCTCTTACTTGCTAAAGCTTAAGCCCTTGTTGCTAGTGCAGAGACCTGGACCAAGAGTAATAATGTTAAATCCAGTATAATACAAAAAAAAAAGTAGGGACAGGTTTTAATTATTTATGAACTAATAAGGTTTAGTGAAGTTAAAACATTGGTCACTGAGACTAATGTTTTCAGTTTGTTGGCCTGGGGTCTGGTCCATTTTCAGTCACAGGACTCAAACAATGATAGACTGCCACCTATCTTCTCTTCTAGAGCTCAGAGGCTGTTATCGAATGGCTGAGCGAATTTCAGCTGCAGGTCTACGCTCCAAACTTCGTCACCGCCGGCTATGATATTCCTACCATTAGCCGAATGACCCCAGAGGTAAGAATTGTCCCCCCAGCCCATTCCCTTAAGCCACTCTAAACTATTCACATCACTTCCCTCTACCCTAAATGTAACACCCACAGACCCACTCAAAGCACAGAAAAGAAGCGCATCAACCAGCAAAGCCTCCCCAAAATTTCAAATAAAATTGCTACCAATGTGCCAGAAGCACACAGGTTTAATGAGAGTCTGAATTTTGCCCACGGCAAGTTGGAAAATCTTACCCAGAAAATCCCCCCAGACATGTTATGTTGGTATCCTGATGAATCACATAATTACTTAAGCATATGTTGTGATTAATGTACATGCTGTTGTGAGCTATGTAATTTTATGTATATGATTAAAGTCAAAAGCATTTAAAATATATATCTGGTGAACATATTTCATATTTTGTAGGAGAAGTATTACCGGTCATTTTATGTATATTATAGAATGTAAGTCTGTTACTAAATCAAAATTGTTACTAAACCTGAAATTAATCTTCAAGGAATTTGAATTCCTGTAAGCAAGCTCATCTACTCATACTTAATAGGACTTCATAGGATTTACATAGTGTCATTGCTGAAAGCACAATTAACAGGGGTGTACTGTTGAAACACTGTGGACATAATCAGTTAGGATATGTTTATGTAGTTATGTTTGGGGGTACTCTGAAAAGGCTTCTTTTCCTCACGTTACAATATTATTTTTTTTTTTTCCTTTCCAATTTTCTATTTGTTTTCTATTTTTTTCATTTTGCATCTGCTTCTGTCATCCTGGCACTTGGAGTTTTTAATATGTCTGATGTTTTCTATTTTATGTGTATATGTCATTTTGTTATATAAAACAAAATTACATATACATAAAATATATTTTATATAAAATATATTTTATATATTATATTGTGGATTTTTGTGTATATGTTCATATGCATAACATATATGCCAATTGATTTAGTGTGTATGTGTGCATGAAGGTCTTAGCGTGCTGAAATGTGATTGGCTGGTTTAGGGCCTCCTATATTTATTTTCAGGATTTAACAGCTATTGGGGTAACCAAACCAGGACATCGAAAGAAGATAACCACAGAGATCAATAAGATCACTGTTAATGAGTGGCTTCCTGACAAAAAACCGGTAAGTTTAACACACAACCACACACACACACACACATTCAAATACATCCAGATGTTAATTTGTTTTTATTTGCATTTAATCTGTAGGCGAATCTTGGAGAGTGGTTAGCTATGATTGGGTTGAGTCAATATCACCAAGTCTTAGTCCAAAATGGATACGAAAACATTGAGTTTATTACTGACATCACGTGGGAGGACCTTCAGGAGATTGGCATTTCAAAACTTGGTAAGATGGATAGTGGACTGGGATCCATATTGTTAAAGTGATTTCACACACAAACTTCTGTTCTTTCCAAACTGCCTAGACCATAGTGGTTTACTCTCTTTCTCTAACCTAATTTGCCTAGGACACCAGAAGAAGCTTATGCTTGCAGTGAAGAAGCTGGCAGAGATCCAGAAGGCCTCTGACGGTCGCAATACACTGCGTAAAAAGCCCCCAGCCACTCAGGAGGTGATGGCTATTGAGAGCCCACCCCACGACAGCGGAGAGTGTATGTCCCCTAAAATGAGCACTTTCCAGGACGGTGAACTGAGTGGGGAGTTACAGGCTGCTCTTACACGCCCTGTTGATGTGCAGGATGTCTCAGAAATGAGAACCAACAGCAGTCTGGGAGCACAACATCGAGCCCACAGTCTGCATGAGAGCAGTATGAACAAGAGCCGAGACACAGAGGAGCCTAGTGGGCCACCCAAAAAGGAAGCACGTACCATGCGCCAGAGCAGCCAGGGGGGCCAGAGAAGTGTCTCATCGGCGCATGCAAAACCACGTCAGTCTTATCCCCAAGGGACAGGACCACCCTATACTCCTCCACAAACGCCCACCAAAACAAAACCTCCCACCTCACAGACCATAAGCAACGCACCAGGTAAACAAAAACCTAGTTCTCAGCTGCATCAGCAGACTGAAAAGCCCATGACACCTCGTGCTCATCCCCAATCCCCCACTCAAAGGTCCCATTCACACCCAGCTGCCCAGCTTGTGGAAACTATGGAAGCTGCACCCCAAGGACCTGCTGTCTCAGTACCACTTCTGTGTCTGCCTCCAGAAGGCAATGAAGCCTGCGATGAGTACGGTCTGCCTAAGAAACGTACCCACAGCCTGAATCGCTATGCTGTGTCTGATGGTGAGCAGGAGCGGGACGAGCTAAATGTGCCAGATTTAGGAGGAAAGTATGCTACAGTACAGCACCGGGTGGTTCGCAGCAACTCAATGAAAGGGCAGGCAGACAAAAATGTCAACCGAAGCCAGTCCTTTGCACTCAGACAGAAGAAGAAAGGTCCTCCTCCACCTCCCCCCAAACGCTCTAGTTCAGCCATCTCAAGCTCCAGTAATAATCTGACAGAAGTGCCCAAGGAGATGAGCAGTGGACCACTTCTGGAGGTTCCCTACCAACCACAAAGACGTGCAAGTGACCTGGGTGGCACTGTAGACTCGGGGAGTGCTGGTAGTGTTAGGAGTATTGCGGCTATGTTGGAAATGTCCTCCATTGGTGGGGGTCCCAAGGGTCTTGCTTTACAGAAATCTGCAGGCCACTATCTCCAGGTAAGGTGGTTGTCATAGTATTTATCATAAAAATGTCTGTTAGCAATATCTGGTGTAGTAAAACAAGATTGTTTCTCTACAGGTGGGTTCTGCAGTAGCAAAGCAGCGTGATGCCATTGGACTGGATGGAGAAGTAGTGAACCGTCGCAGGACTATTAGTGGGCCTGTCACTGAGTTAGTAGCAGCTGCCAAGCGAAGACCACAGCCGGAGCCAGTCCAGGATAGACAACGCAATGAAACACAGCCAAGCTCTAGTGGGAGCTCAGCAGAGAACCTTCCATTTGCTGAGGATGGAAACCTCACCATCAAACAAAGACCTAGACAGGGCAAAGATGAGACTGAGGAGGGACTAGAAATGTCATACTCTTTACCCCAGGAGAATCCTTCACGTGTGGATGCCACAGCCTCGCTGAAAAGGAGCACCAAGCAGCAACCAAATGGCACCAAGTTCCATCTCACAGAGTCAAATACAGTTAAGCGCCGCCCAAAGAGCAAAGACAAAGATACAGAAGAAGTTCAGGATGGGCAGATGCCTGTACCATATGAGAATGGGACTGGCACCATTAAAAGGCGCCCTGTGTCAGAGGTGACTGTTTCAGAACAGCCCAGGCCACAGGAACATCCTGAGAACTCACCCCGTCGAGACAGTGCAGACCTGGAAGGCCATGTTACTGAGAGTACCCCTCGTAAGTCCATCAAACCTCCGGTGTCCCCCAAACCTGTTCTGGCCCAGCACATGAAGAAACAAGGACCACCGGCTGCCATCACCAAGAAAGCCCCATTTCCTGGACCAACTGGGGCACCTGGCAGCCCAGGTACTACACAGTGTGGCCCTTTCACTTGCCCTGTCTTTACACAATTATGTGAGTATCCCGTAAAACCCTGTAGCATTTAGACCTTGTTGCATCAAAAGCCGCTCAGTCTCTTCTCCCATCTCTTTCCCTATCTCTTTTCTCTTCTATTTACAGTTGAAGGAAAGAAAGTACCTCCTCCAATTTTACCAAAACCTACACCTCCACCCACAGCTCCCAAACCATCCAAAAATGTTCTGCAGTCTTTAAATGCAACACCTAACCCCACTCCAACACCCTCTCCAGTCAAGCAGACTGTCACCAGAATAGCAAGCACAGCTTCTGCCCAGAACAACCACCCTGTCAAGGCTACAACCCCACCAGCCTTGAGTGCGCAGATCCCACACACACCCCAGTCTCCTCACACCCCACAGACACCTCGGACACCCCAAACCCCACAGACACCCCAAACTCCCCAAACCCCACTGACACCCCAAACTCCCCAAACCCCACAGACACCCCAAACTCCCCATACATCAGGTCCCCCAACTCCCACCCCTACACCCCCACCTGTGAAGCCCCCTCGCTCTTCAATCAGTGGGGTGTCCATGGACAGTTCAGCTGGATCAGCGTTTGTCGCAGGGGTAGTGACAGTAGATGCAGTGCACCAGAAGATAGAGGAGACCAGTGCCTCGCTGGCTGCAGCCCTGCAGGCAGTAGAAGAGAAGATCAAGGAGGATGGGCAAAAAGAGTGAGTGTCATGAAACATGCAAAAACTGTTTTCAGTGACATAATAGACCGGTAAGAATCTAGTCTGTGATGGCATCTAGTCTCAGATTAACATTTAATTTGAAGTAGTTTCTAGTATTTTTCTAGTCACAAGTCAACTGATCTTCAAATCAAGTCAGCAGTTTTGGGTACACATCTTTGGTTATTATGAAGCAAAGACCTATTTTTGTCATTGCAGCAATTTTTTTTTGTAAATTCAAAATCATATTTAAGTGTGGTTTTTGATTCACAGCTCATTGGCTGAAAACAAGAGCACAGTGAGCATCCTAGACGACATCGGCAGCATGTTCGATGACCTGGCCGACCAGCTGGATGCCATGCTGGAGTGAAGAGCACAGCCTGTGTCTATGTGGCACAACCTCAGGGCCCCGGGAGAGCACAAGGGCACAATGACCAACAACATACCCACCTATCCCTTCCTAATCCTCAACTCTGGCTCCTCTCACCCCTCTTTTCTCCTCCCTTCCCCATCACCATAAAACACCTATCTCTCCTCTCTCCCTCCGAGTTGGTTTGCACAAACCCAAGCTGATGTACCTCAGGACTGGGCAGAAAGCCATCCAGGGCTTTAAAAATCAAAGACAGAGCAGAGGGCGGAGAACAGAGGCTAGGTTTTAATACATAAAGCTCATCTCTCTGTCTATGGAATATCGCTATCTACCATGAGCAATGACTAGTAAAATAATATGAAAACAATAATAACTGTATATGAAATAATAGTATGGTATGTGTATATTGTAAGCATGAGGGAAGTTTGTATCTGTAAAGAAAAAAATCTCATAGTGAGAGTCATGCATTAGTACAGTTATATATATATATATATATATATATATATATATATATATATATATATATATATATAAATAAATATAAATATTTTATGTTTTTATTTCATGTTCAATGGTACATACAGTGTTGAAACATTAAGAAATCTATCAACTTTGATGACAGATATGTGGATTTTTCTACGACTGTATTTAAGTTTAAAAAAAAAAATATATATATATATATAATAATAAGGCTGGCTTAAACATCCTGTATGTTTGGCTGTGCTCTGCTGAAGAGTGTTGTGGGCTGTGTTGAATGTAGTGAAGTGACTGAAGTGGCTGTTTCACCCCCTGCTCTGTGCTTGCTCTGGGCTCCTGATCTGTGCTGTTGTGACCCTTTATGTTTCCATTCACTTTCTGCCTGTGTGAACTCATACATTCCTGCTCCTGCACAGTCTTCTTCCTTCATCTGCCCTCATCATGTGCAGTGTCCTGTGTGCCTTAACATGAGAGGTGACCTCAGTGCTGATAACACACAAGCAAACTGGTTCAATCTGAGAAAGGTCCTGTGTTCATATGGGAGGCATTGCCTTAAGCAAGTAGGAAAGGAAGGGGCTGTGTGTTCTGATTTTGTGAGGAGTAATTCTCATCCTTGGAAATCTCCATTCTTCAGTCATCTACAGCAAGGTTATATATAGTTTAGGCCTTGAAGTCAACAGGAATTGCTGGTTTACTTCCATGCTGTGATGCATTTCCAGACAAAACAGGATATGCAAGGAAAAAATGTACAGTGGGACTATATGGTGAAGGTAGGCACTGAAAACTAGAATAGCTATTGGTTAGCATTATGCAATAGCCTGAGTGGCCTAAGTAAAGTGCAATGAATGAATTGTTCACAATAAGACCAGGATCACGCATTTAGAAAGTAAATAGAGTTTTGTTGGCTTTTACTATATGAGTGACCTCAGAAACACAGGCAAGAACAAGGTAGAGGGGTCCATTGATGGTTGACGGTTTGCAGAATGTGGTATGTCAGGAAGCACAAAGTGAGGAAGTTGCAAATGTGTGTGTAAGTGGCATAACTTAAAACTTAAAAGAAACATGCAAGGATGCTGCAGACTGACAGTGCAGTGAACTAACAAGGATTTCACAAATGTTGATGTGGATTGATGCTCAGCATTTCCACCTACCCAAGGAATCTTCTTAGCTTAAGGCTCTGAGTTTGGACAGGTGTAGTTCCATTGGAAGCCTGCATGCAGTCTAATCTCAGCACATCGCTCAGTGGCTGTTTAAGGGTGTGAATGTACCATGGTGTGCCTGCTTTTTGCATTCTCTCCAAAATCATCCAGACAGATGTCCTTAATGACCAAAGTAAAAGCTCCAGTCCAGTTTAGCATGGGTCCATAACTTATTCTGAATAACATAGCATTATCTAGGTTAAACATATTCACTGAGAATCACATTAAAGTAACTTTATAGGGACATATATTGAGGGTAGGCTATGCACTGCTTTTACATTTATTTGGTTTGGTCTCTGTGGACAAGCTGTGGGGAGTGCAGTTCGCTCTTATGACAGCACCGGTCACAACGGAACCTCTTGCAAGCCTCTGAATGTCATTATCTCATTGCCAGCAAACTCACAGTCTATCATTATCTTTAACCATCTTTGTTGCCATGACAATCTGCCTGCTCATTATTAGAATTGTCACAGTATCAAAATGATCTTAAATGTAATTAAAGAAAGGGCCCAAAGGAAGGGGACAGAAGCAAGAAAAGTAGTTGTGTAGGTCTCACAATGTTTTAAACACCTTCAGTAGCTCCATATATGCTTAATCCCTTCTCCGGTTCTCAGAAGAATATTTGTAATATTTAATTTATGAACAGAAATTATTCTAGATGTTTTCAGGAAGTATTTAATGATGAAGCATCAAGAGGGCTTGTTGATAAAACTGCTAATATTTAAGATAAAAGTTTAAATTGTCTTCTTGGCTCTTAAAAAGTATTTTAAATGAATTGTAAATGGTCATTTTTTTAGAACTCAAGTTTTCTTTTTTAAGGTAGCTTTTTTTGATAAGTTTTTTGACTGCCATGTCTTCAGATGAAATAAGTTGTATATTATGCAAATGTTATGTTTAAAAAAACAACAACATGTATGTGCCTTGCTTTAGTTCTTTTTGTCTTTCATGTTTAAACAATGCGTTGAGGATATGTTGCTGGTCTTTTTCCATCAGATGTTCAGAATTATATCCCTTTATGTTGCGGTCTGCTCTACGGACAGAGCTCAGATGTCTGGCATGGGAATTGGATTTATAAAAGCTTCATCATGCTTATCGCTTCAAAGGACTGGGTGTCGATCCGGTGTTAATTGAATTGTTATGGCCCTGCCCCCCCGTGTATATAGCTAGATGTTTGTCACTGTGAATCTTCATTCAGTTATTTTCTTCACTTTAAAGTTCTCATTGTCATTTTCTTATTGTCATGTTTGCTTTTTTTTTCTTTCGTCTTTTTTAATACCAGAGAAGAAGAAAAAAACTGAAAAATTATGAAATTCTGAAAACACTGAAGTCAAACTTATTGTTGGTGCAAGATGTTATTTAATAATGAAAGCTGTTTTCAATTCCATCCTTTTTGCAGACATTTCAAAAAGAAAAAAGAAATCTGCACTGATCAGTGTGTGCAGGCTGTATATTGTGTTGATGTTCTGCCATTGACTTGTATGATACCTGCTGTGACTGGCATTAGGAACAGTGGTGTGCTTGCAGTGACTGCATCAACAACCACCTGCTCTAAATAAAACATTATATAGAAACAATCTCATAGCCATCCAATTACTGAACACCAACAAGACCAGTGGGAAACTGCTCAACACCATAGTGTTTCATTTAGTTAATATTAAATACTAAGCACTTCTCAAAAAAACTAACAAGGTAATGCCAAAGGGCCACACAGCCCTTCACAGATTTGTTTCTTAACTCAAAATGTATTAAGAACACATTATGTGAAGGTTAATGACTCAAGTTCACTCTGTATGTATTTTATACATGTAACGGTTTTTAGTTTGCATTGGAACAAAGTCTCAACTTCATATCCTCTCACAAACTTATTGAGGGAAAAATAAAGGAACAATGCTGCAGAAATCGTCCATTTGTCCTAAATGTGTGGAGCTGGATTTGGTAGCTCCATGCCACAAAAAGGCACTTGATATCCAAAATAGCAGCATTTTTTATGCCTTTTGTTTCAGATTAGCATCAACGTATCTAGTACACTTCAAGGTAAAGGGACAGTTCACCCAAAAATTCTTTAAATTTACCCACCCTCATGTTCCAAACCTTAACATAAAAGACATTCTGCAGAATGTTACCGACTTCCATTTTATGGAGATAAAACATTTCTCCAAATACGTTCCACAGAAGAAATCAAGTCATACAGGTTTAGGGTGACATAAAGAGTAAAATATCACTCATTTTTGGGTGAATGTTCACTTTAAGCTGAGAGGGGAACTGAACTTTACCTTAATGCAACAGTGTTCCCTTCCACTTCATTGACCTCATTACTTCTTAAAAGTTATGCTAGGATGCTCAGTGGTAATAAATTAAGTGCTTTACACTCATCAAACTAATCAGATTTACTGTTATCCTGTTCAAAAGGATTTAGTAACTAGCATGAATTACATTATAAAAGTCTTACTAGATTTGCATGGGCAAAATCTGACTTCCATGGCAAACATGGAACTAAGCAGTTGCACCTTTGTTAAGGAAACATTATTTACACAAAAGCGTGATGGATGGTCATACAAAGATTTCACATTGAAAATATCTGAGCAGTTCTGGCCGCTCAGTTGGCACTGTCAAATCGGAGATAAAAACATGGCCACTGTGTTGTCCAAAACAATGCTCTGCTGTTTCAGGCCCAAGTTGGTATAGTGTAGGTCTTCATTCAGCCCGGGGATGATGGTCACTCCATGCATCTCCACTGGCGTCAGACTGATGCTTAGGCACTCACTCAGTCATGAGACTGCAACTCATGAAGGTCAAAGTTCAAGAGTCAACAGGACACTGACACAACTTTTCCATGGTCTGCAGGGAACATGACCCTAGACTGGATTCAGCTCCATTTGTTCAGACTTTAGTTGAAGTCTTCCCAAATCTAAATCATACTTCTATAGGAAATTATCTTGTATGTATAAAATACTATGAAGGTTGGGAGATTCTGTTTGCTGTCCAGAGGTGTCCGGTAATTGGAAACAAGCCACATTCATCCAGCGCACAAAGCAAGGCGTGTTTGTCCGTCACACGGGACAGATGCCCGTGTCACAGAGTCCGTGCATCAGAATTCATTTTGTCTCTAATTTGCGATATATTACTCAACATGTTGACAACTAATAATGATAAGCAGTCACATTTAGCACGTCCACACCTGAGGAGAAAAAAAAACAGAATAAATTGTTAGAGCCCATATACATTGAAAGATCTGTATCCAGTAGAAAAAGATTCAAGGAATGGTGTTCTCAATATTGTTTAGCTGCTTTCAAAATAGTACAGGCTTTTCAATGAGTAATGGTATAGAGTGACCAAATGTTACATAGATGTTTTTAATGTGACATTGTATGCACATACAGTTACACTGTAACTGTCCCAATCCTAATTATGATTATTTATTTTTTTTACTAATAAAAATAAGTTTACGGGTCAGCAAAATAAAGTAATAATACTTTTTATTCAGTAAGAATGCATTAAATTAATCAAACGTGACTTTATTTAAATTTCTTGACTTAAATAAATGTTCTTTTGAACTTTCTATGCAAAGAATATTAAGCAGCCACAACTGTTTTTAACATTGATAATAATAAGAAATGTTTCCTGAACAACATATTTCTGAAGGATCATGTGACACTGAAGACTGAAGTAATGATGCTGAACATTCAGCTTTTGTATCACAGGAATAAATTACATTTAAAAAAACATTAAAATAGAAAACAGTTTTAGAAAAAATAGAAACCCAAACTCATTGTAAGAATCTCTGACCTTTACGGTGCTGTCTACAGCTCCAGAGAAGAGTCTTCCTCTGGACACAGCGAGCGCCGTTACGCTGCCCTGGTGCCGCAGCAGAGTCTGGGTACAGATCATGTTGTCCATGCTCCACACCTACAACAAAAAAGAGGTGGCACATATCACAAAAGAGGTGGCACATATCCCCACATTTAACACCCCAAACCCAAGCCTTGTGTTTACCCTGAGAGAGCGATCATAGGAGGCACTGAACACTTTGGTCTGATCGGGGGTTGAGATGACGGCAAGGGCATACACTGTGCCCACGTGGCCCGTCAGCGTCCGCACCTGCTCTTTGGACTCAATGTCCCAAACCTTATTCACAGAGGAGAAATCCCAATTTGAATAATGTCCTGACATTTTCAGCTTTTCCATGACCATTACCCTTGTATGTAAAGCTCTGCAGGGCGTAGAGATTAATACTACTTACATGAATGAGGTTCTCATAGGTGCCACAAACTATATGGTGATTGGTGACTGCAATGGAGTACACACTGCCTCCAGAGGTCTGGAGCACATGGACACACTCCAGAGAACGGATGTCCCAGATCTGAGGGGAAATGGCAGACAGACCATTTCACAAAAATCCATTTCATTTATTGACACTAGAAAGTATGCACCTTATAATGCACATTATGCATGAGACATTAAAAGAATGTGTCTATATTAAAAATGAGTAAATAAATAAAAATCAATAGCCAAATCACCAGTTAAAAACTAAACATAATCCTGTAGAGAGATTCTCCTTGGAATAACCAATTAGAGAAGTCACTTTAACCACAAAAATGAAAAAATAAAAATAATAAAGTGCAAAAAAAGCTCAGCAAAAATCCCCTACACTCAGTGGAACATGCGAATGCTGTAATTGAGTCAGTCTCCCAACATTCTCAATCTAAAACAACTTGAATATTTGGATATATTTCAAATATACTTATGATCAATGACTATAAGTTAATACAGTATAAAACATTTTATTTTATTGTATTATTCACAGAGCTTTGCCAGCAGTGTAGCTCATTGCCATTTGTCACAGTTTTGTTTTACCTTATGTTTTTCCTCCATTTTTTCAAAATCTACATTTTGGTTAAATTAAAGGTTATTAGTCAGTTTGTTTGGTTCATTGCTTAATCTCCTTATTAAAAATATATATATTTAAAACACTATGGAAGCAATGAATGGATAATATATAACAGTGATAATAGTGAAAAAGCAATGTTCCCTGCACTTTACAGCGGTGGAGTTTGTATCTTTATTTGTTCTTTCTCTGTGAGCATTTGTAACAGTATGCACTGCACTCAGTTTCCTGTCTGAGATCCCAGACAACGTTAGACAACAAGCAGCTTTGGTTTGTCTGCCGTATCTGGTTTTACAAACATCTCCGAGAAATCCTCTCTTTTTTTTTTACAGTTAGACTGAACAGTAAACAAACTCAAGAGAACAGCTTTATTTTTGAAATACTGAGTCAATGCTCTCAGCACATAGTATATGTTTTGTCCTAAATAGCACAAGTGCAAAAATTGTGATATTCATTTTATACGACAAATCAGTAAATAATTAATACTTTGTTATATTTTAGACACAATATATTTTCTACTTGAAAAAATTAATGACTTAATACATTAACCACGATCGACTAGTGGTTTTTGTTTCATTTTAAGAGTATCATTTCATAAAAAATTTTATATAATAATAATTTCATGATTAAAACTATTCTCATTTCTTTATTTACTTTAGTGATTTTGCTACTCTTTACTATGTTGTCCAAAGAGGTGGACTTAGCTGGTTTTGCAGCAAAGATGATCTTAAATACCAATGAATTGACTAAAGCGACATTTCTGAAAATAAGGCATTTCAATAACTATTAACCTTTCCATTGCCATTAAAGTGAAATTACTAGACCTAAACACAGGTGGAATGGTAAATGGTAAACCTAAAAATGGAAATTTAAAAGAAAAAAAAAATGCCAGACAGACTTTGCATCTGAAGTCTTCATACATATAAATTAAAATTTAAAAATAAATTAAAATTATGCATTTAGCAGAAGCTTTTATCCTAAGCAACTTACAGTGCATTCAGGCTATCAATTTTAACCTATCATGTGTTCACGGGGAATGGAAACCCCCAACCTTGCGCTTTACCAACTGAGCTACAGGAACACTATATATATATGTGTGTGTGTGTGTGTGTGTGTGTGTGTGTTTGTGTGTGTGTGTGTGGCTATGTTCATGGCAAGAGGAAACATTTCAATTTCACAATTCAGTCATAGGTCAAAATTATATCATAATTTTGTTTGAAAATTTGTACACCTTTCACAGACCGGTTTCTCCAATTCGACACCTCGTATACACAACCTGATTATAATGATTTTCAAAATTATAACAGTTTATACCTTGATTCAGTGTGTGTTTAGGCTTGCTGTGATAGTCTGTTTTAGCAGTGTTACGCTGGAACACCGGTTACGTCACTTGCCCACTGCGGCACCGCCCCCAAACACTAAAAATCATTTAGTTCAGTTAGAGAACAAACACTACAATTAAAAACTAAAAGCGGCTGGCCAATACAGTGTGCTGGACGACAGTCACATCACAGATCAGCAGCAGGAGTGATTTTGGAAACTTTTTTAACATTCGTTTCCTATTGATTTGGTTCTACAGTGTTTGCTGATTTTTTTTTTTTATATTTAAATTTTTTGTAAGTTATTTTTTATTTTATATTAGGCTTACAGTATGGTGCATTTTTATTCGCTCTGTCAATAAAAGTTTAAGTGAGTTTATCCTTGTACTGGTTTGTTGTCCATTCAAGCATTTGGCGCTGAATTGGCAATAATAATAATGTGCACACAGGCATTTTCAAGCTATGTAAAAGCTTGACATCCCCCCACCCAAGACTTCAAAGTTGAACACTTCTAACCTTTATGGTTTGATAAGATCCACTGTACAGATGATTCTGAGAAGCAACCAGAGCTCGAACCCAGTGATTCAAGCCAGTTAGTTCCTTCTTTAGCTTTAGCTCTGTGCCCACAATATCCCACACCTACAGAGGGAGAGAGAACGAGAGAGAGAAAGAACATCAACAATCACTAGAAGAACATTCAGAAATGGTAAACAGGAAAGTTCCAGAAAGATGAGATCATTCTACTGCTGAACCTCGACTCCCTCATTCCTCCCACACATCACCATGGTGATCCGAGCTCAGCATGTGCTCTTCAGACAGGCTCTCAGAGACAAGAGGATCTAACTCTGCTCCACTCGTGCCTCAGTAACTTAAGTCTGCGCTTTTTTCTTCTCTGCTGGAGCACCGATCGCACCCTCCACAACACTTTAAGGAAACTGAAAATGGCTAATGTGCATGTGACGAGTGGGGCGGGGCCGAGGGACATGGGAGCGAGGCCGGTGGAGTGATTGGAGATGAGCTACACCTGTTCGACCCACCGGTCTCGAGGCCCACGGACGAGATGGAAGGATATAAAACTGGAGCGACGACAGTGAAGGACGAGAGAGGACCAGGCCTGGGCTTTTAGTTGTGTTTTGGTTTTATTTGCGCGCACCAGTCGTCCGTGAGGGGCTGGTGCGCTGTTTTGTGTTTATTTTGAAATTAAATGTTATTTGATTGTCCGCCGGTTCCCGCCTCCTTCCTTCCCGGGTTTCGGCACCAGTGTGATAAAGTTTGTATGGCAGAGAAGGAAGGAGACCAGGGTCGGCGTACTGAGGCTCGTGGGAACTTTAATACACTGAATCAAAGAACGGAAAACAAAGTCGCACCACATGCGCATAAATCATAACATTGATACTTTCAGGCTCTCGCTCCCATGTCCTTCGGCCCCGCCCCACTCGTCACAGTGCATATCAACAAATGGGGCAGAATAAAGCTCAATATAAGCTGCTTGATTGGGCTTGTGTCTGCAGACATGCACATCTTCTCTTCAAACATATGCCACTGACCTTAATGGCTTTGAGAGAGCCACTGAATAGCATGTTGTGTGAGGACACAAGAGTGCACACTGGGTTGTCATGTGCCCGGATGGTGTTCACTTTCTGCAAGGTTTGGATATCCCAAACCTGAGGGAGAGCAAGCACATATCTGTGTTATATGTACATGGACCATGTCATGAACAGTTTGATTACTCTGATAAATGTATTTCAGAAACACTCACAATAATGGTGCAGTCAGCTGAGCCACTGTAAAGTTTGTTCCTGCAACAGAAAGGGGAAATAAAAATAAAGACCTCCTGTCTAATATGAAACGACATTTGCAACCCCATTTTACTTTCACAGTTCCTTCAATGGTTAATTTTTTAATAACTTTTTTTTCCCAATTTCCTTTTTTACTAATTTGTAATAATTTTTGATAAAGCAAAATTTAAAATAAATACAAAATAATACTTCTTGAATACCTAAACATTTATTTGTAACATTGTTAATACCTTTAACAAATTAACAATGCATTATAGGGCTGTGCAAAAAATCGAATGCGATTTTCATGCGCATCTCGTCAGTAAAGGTGCTCCCTTATTTAGAAGAACATCTCCAGCACGTGCGTTCAGATCAGGGTTGCCAGGTTTTCAAAACAAATCCTGCCAACTTGCTTCTCAAAACTAGTCCAAAACTAGCCCAATTGTGTTTCCAGGAGGTTCCCTGATAAAAATTGCTTCCCGGGGTTAAAATACACGTTTTTTGGAAGGGTTGCCTTGGTAAAATTCGCATTTTAGGGGCTAAACATCACGTTATTGGTATTGAGGTCGCTTCAACCCGCGGACATGAAAAACAACCGCGGACTTGGCAACACTGGTTCAGGTGGAGCGGCATTTACTACACAGAGCCGTAGTCTACCGACAACTAACACAAAATCGCTTTCAAAATCGACAAAGATTCGCCTCCGATTTTGAAATCGATTTTGTGTAGTTTGTCAGTGAACTACGGCTCTGTGTAGTAAAGGCCAACCAGTGTTGCCAAGTCTGCGTTTGTTTTTCATGTCCGCGGGTTGAAGCGACCCCAATACAAATAACGTGATGTTTAGCCCCTAAAATGCAAATTTTACCAAGGGAACCCCAACAAAAAATGTGTATTTTATCGCCCGGAACGAAACGTGAATGGGCTAGTTTTGAGAAATAATTGGGCAGGTTTTGTTTTGAAATCCTGGCAACCCTGATCTGAACGCACATGCTGGAGATATACTACTAATCACAGGAGTGCCTTTACTGACAAGATGCACATGAAAATCGCAATCGATTTTTTGCACAGCCCTACTGCATTATTTACATATTTTTCTGTGTTTAAATATTCATGTCTGAATTCAAAACCCTCAAAATGCTTACCCCTGAATGCACAATGCCAACACTATTCCATCATGGCCCTCAAGGGTTTTCTGACACTTATATGTGGTGCATGTGTCCCAAACCTATGTGGAGCACAGAAGCACAGGAAATTTATCTAGATGAAGAGGGATGCACATAAACCAAAAGAAAAGAAAACTAGTGGCAGGTGTAATTACCTTGATGGACTTATCTGATGACCCACTAAAGAGAAGATCGCCGGTAGAATAGACACACAAACACCACACCGGACCCTGGTGGCCCACAAAAGTACCCTTGCATTTGAAGATCTGCTGGGGGTCGTAGGCTGCAAAACATTTCATACAGTCAGACAATGACATGTTTCATTATCCTCACAGAAATTAGGAGCATAAACGAGGAAGAGACACTCACAGCCCAGTATACCCATATTGAGTCTGGCATTGATGTGAGACAGTTCATCCTGCAAACAGAGGGCTGGGTTAGTAAGCTCTTAATACTAAAACACCACAGTTGTACATCTTAATTTGGTGAAAACCAGAGTAAAAGTAGACAAACATTAAGCATGGAAGCATCTCGTCTGAACTCCATCAGATCTTCACTGAGCTTACTCTGGTTCTCATCCAGCACATCTGCCATATTATCACAAGAAAACCCCAACAAAATGAACATCCATGCATATTTTGACCTAAAAACAGTAAGCAGTTAAGACTTAGTTTTTCCTCACCAAACTTGAGCTCCAAGTTCTTCTCCAGCTGGTCTAGTTTCTCAGAGAGTTTGCCCAGCATGGAGCGCAGGAACGAGATGTCCTGGTCCTTCTGCGCCAGTGTCACCTGCATCTCATGGAATCTGTCATCCATCTGCTGGAGAAACTCCTTCAGCCCCTCGAACTTACACACCTCCAGATGCGTCTCATACGTGTCCTGATTCCCGATAAAGGTGCAACTAGAGAAAAGTCAGCAGAGATTCATCAAAACTGTTTTATTTCATTATCTACGCAACTGAAGGAAAGATTGTTAGATTTGAAAAATTCCGTACCCATATTTAGAGTGAGGGCACTTAATGTGTTCACACTCTTTCAGATGGGACTCCAGGTTCATGGTGAGCAAGGGAGGGCAGTTGGGGTTGTTAGGACAGCGAACAGGTCTGTAGTCACAGCTTACTTCATGATCTCTGCCACACACAATCCAAAGTCATTACACTCCCTCTGCATGACTCATGACTACGTCGCAACAATAGAAATTACATGCGGTGTACTCACTTCCTGGTGCTAAGCTTGATGGTGAATGGACAGCCAAGTGGGTCAACCTCAAAGGCACCGGGTTTGCCCGAGGCAGCTGGGTGACAGCCGTACTTGCAGTGGATGAAAAGCTCTCCGATTTGCTCGGCCACCGCTATGTTATTCACTACCACTGTGAGCTTAGAATTGTCCACGGGGCATTTCTCTGTAGAAACACAGGTTATTGGCAAAACAAAAATACTACTGCATGTCGAAAACATCACTCAAGCCAAGAGCATAAAAATGAAAAAGTTAGCATGGAGAGGAAATGAAAGAGGAACTGAGTTAGAGACCTGCACTTGGTCCAAAATGAACTTGAAACCACTCCTGCTAACGCTGAGTGAATTTAGAGAATTTAAATAAATATTCAAACAAATTTCGGAAAGTATTCAGATTGCTTCACCTTTCACATTTTATGCAGCATCCTTCTGTTAATTTTTCTTTTTACAAAAATATATACTGTACACCCTGCAATAACAAAGCAAAAAAACTGATTTGTGATAACTTTTTAAATGCATTTAAATAAAAACCCCATGTAAAGGTGTCTTGCGCTTTAGATTTTTGTCTTTGAGACTATAGAATTATTACCTAAAAAAAAAAAAAAATTCAAGACAGATTAAGTCCTATTTTCATTTTGTTTTTATATCAAATCTATCTAGGCATCCTTGACATATTCTGGATGGCAAGTTTTCTACATTTCAATGAAATTTGAGAATGACAATGTTTTCTGTAGAAGATATTTTTACTACATAATTATTGTGGTCAAAAAAAAAAATTCACAATAACAATATTATTGCGAAACATACAGAACCTTTGAAAAAAAGAATAATGCTATCAGTCAAATTCATGTTTATTTTGGGTTTTCTCTTTTCTGTCCAATGAATCATACTTAACCGAGTGCAGGGAAGTGTAGAGAGAGTTTGTTACCGTTATTGCACAAAAGCATACAAAAAGAACTTAGTACAAATAGTGCTTCCTCACTACTGGCAGCAATGTTCATCGTGGGAAAGGTGAAAGCAAGACAAATGCTTAGAGAAAAAACGCTATGCTTACCTGAGGTCAAGGCACATCGCCTGCAGAATGTGTGCTAAGGTGACAAAGGAAGGGAAAAGAGAGCACAGTGAGAGTGAATAAGAACTGAAATTTCATCTACTCAGCTATTTTAAGTGTAATTCATCTCTCAACAGACACTTGTATTGTGGTGTTCAACAGCCTAACAATGCCGTAGGAAACAGGTCAATGAGGCATGCTGTTCACAGCCCAAGCTGACAGGAAAATCAATACATGGCCTGGAAACAGATCACGACATACAGCCCTATCCTGAGGGAGAGGAGAGGGGGCGGCAGGCTGACTCACTCCGCAGGTGGTGATGACGGGGTCCTTGAACACGCTGCAGCACAGCTGGCAACAAAGCTTAACTGAGGGCTGCTCTGCAAACACCTGTGGCTCCTGGGAATTAAAAAAGAGGAAGGGTGAGAGAGAGCGAGAGAAAGTCAGCCTCGTGCTGGACACATGTCTAGGTCTCTCAGTCTTTAGCGTCACTATACTAGATCAACATGTGAATAGGAAATAGAAGACTGCTGACACTCACTGTGTCTTCCTCTTCCTCGTGCAGAGAAAAGGTGGAGCGCAGCGACATGTTGGACTCGGAGTGCAGAGAGCGAATCGAGATGGCAGAGTCTGAGCGACGAGGGGTACTAATGGGCGGCTGCAGGGACAGAGAAAATTCGCATCTAACTGTAAAACTTAAAAAGTAAAACTTTTCCTGCTCAACAAACTAACTACTTTAAAAAAAAAATTATTCAACTATCTCAGTTTATTTCATATATAGGCTTTCTTGTGAATTTCCAAAATGATCGACTAGAGGAAAACAACTTCTTTCAACAATTTCCTTATATATGGTGAAAAACAAAACTAATAAATATTTGAATTACCATAAACCACTTTGGCATCTAACCAGGCATTAACAGCAACAATACAGTCTACGTCTAAGGAAAGAATTCATCCTGTATTCATGCTCTCTTATAAACAGTCAGGGCTAAAAACAATAGGAAAACCACAAACAGCAGAACAATATATCAGTTGCATTTATCAAAAACTAAGAACTGCCCAAAGAGCAAATAAGCTAGTCCAAAAGCTTGCTATTATGTACATCAACGACAAAATTGTGAGGTGTTTGATTTCCATTCCTCAATATGTAAATGTACTTGGCTGTTTTGAAAAGGGATGGCGTCATGATTACCATGCCATCATCGTCGTCACGAGCGGAGTATGTCAGAGTGCTGGAGGATGAAGGGGTTCTGCGGTGCTGTTTGTAATTAGTTTCCGCTAAAATGAAAGAGCACAGTTACAAGTGAATGATTGAACCTTGTTGCTAGGCAAACAATCACATGGAATTCTGTACAATCAATGCTAATCCCAGTCATTTTCAACACCAGCAATTTCTTTCATAGTGGTTTTCATAGAGGTACAACACTCAAAATGTACATGAGAAAATGTTTATTTTTTATTTTGGCATTTTAAAACCACTGTGTCATGCATTATAACACAGTTATAAGGACCACTTATAATACAATTTGTGTGCAATATTTTAGTTTTTAATAAAAAAAATAATTCTAAGATCCTAATCTGACTCCAAGTAGCCCAACAGATAATACTGACCTTTTGCTACTTGAGGGACTGCTGGAAATGTGGATCCGAAACTAGCTTCCATTTTGGCCTGCATACAAAAGAGTATGGAATAAGAAACAATTGAGAATTTCTGCTACAGAAGTCTTCACTTAACTTGTAACAATGTAAATAAATATAACATCCATTCGTTCATACCCGGTTGCTGATGTCAGGTGAGGGTACAGTTATAGTGGCACCTGTCACAGATCCTCCTGAGAAACGATCAAAGCGTGATGGTTTACTACAGCTCACAACACAGCAAAGCCCTGTAGAAAATATCTGCTGCCGCCTAATTAAAGAGAAAAACATAAGCTATATATCTATCTTTACACACACATATATGACATGTAACATATGTATGTTAACATATATAGATATACATATTATATATATACACACACAAAATGCATTACATAATACGTTGGCGAGTCTGTGATATATATATATATCACTATACTTCATCTAATTCTATTTTTAATGGTATTCTGCTAATTTTTGAAGACAAAAAAAATCAATGTGATTAAACTGGTGAAAACGTTTAAAAAACGGTGACCTGATACAGAATATATTTTCATTTTGATTTTCTTTTCCAATATATCCTAAAATCTTGAGGGAAAAACGTGAATGGACACTTATTTTTGCGTCAACTAACCCTTCATGAAAAGCGCTATTGATACACACTCTTTTATTATATATATTTATAGAATATCAGCTGTAAAGAACAGCAGACATATTTCCCGACAGAGCGTCAAAACAAAGCACGGCGTTAAACATGGACAGAGCTCTCTGTTAGCAAAGCAGAAGCCACAACTGACACAAGATCAATGATTCAGCTCTCTTTATGTCTCGCAATTGGTGCGATTTAAACGCTGCGATTATAAACAATGCTGTTACAAAGTAACGTTACGCAGCTCACCATGTTTTGAGACAGCCACGATTTTCTTAGCGGGTGACTGCTAATAATGAGGACATTGTCTTGTAAGCATCAAATAAAACGGAAATACATTACATAACATGTTAACAACAGCAAAACGTGCTAAAAAAAACAAACAAGCAGAATCGTTTGATGATGTGCTAGTGATTTTCGTGCCTGAAGTGAGCTGGCTAGCGGTGTTGGCTAGCAGACGAAGTTGGTTTGTCCAACAGCTTTAAAACACCATATTTAGCTTTACCAAATGTAGTAAGACAGACTTATAGCTTAGCTCCAAAAGACATAAGCTACGTCTCGCATGTCTATTTAGCCAAACAAATTAGGTTCTCACCATTAATACCAAATCAAAGTCTGCAGATGGTCCAATTTTAATCTTTCTCTTTCACACCCAGACGCATATTACAGAGGATTGTGGGAAATGTAGTGCGGAACAGAAAATACGCTTCATTGTCGGGAATTGACGCAACAAGTTCCTGGAATCGCCCGAGCCCCGAGGATTATTGAATATTCAGGAAGATGAGACCAATATGGTTGGATCATGGTTTTTACTGGGTATTTTTCAAGTCAGTTTAAGAGTTTAAACGTCAAATGTTTACATTGGTGGTATGCAGTTTGATTCATCTTTGAGAGTCGAATCTTTTGAATTCTGCAGGTTGCACCGTTATGCAGTATGTGGCTGAAAGAATCATTTGTGTTGGATTCGATTCGCGAAACTAATTCAACATGAGTCGTTCAACAAGTCTAATTAAAAATTCATTCTTCTCTCTGCATGTCTTTAAATCAATGAAAAAAAGAAAGTAGAGGCTCCAATGAAAAAATGAGCCAGTGCATGGAAATGAACAAGAACGACTCGTTCACTTAAAAGGTTTGTTCAAAACACTGATTCATTTACTTAAAAGATTCATTAACGAACAACACTAGTTCCGATTCAACATGCCCGCATTATCATGTCACGTTACGCTTTTTGTTAGCATATTTTAGTTATGATTGCACGGTTTTTCATTTCATTTTTCTGGTTTTGCGTACAGCTGCATATTCTTGAATGTTTGTCAGTATTCAGTACCTACATTTCTATTTACATTTTAATTCTACCATATTGAGTTAATTAGTTAAACAGAAGGGGGAGCTGTTTGCTCCAAGGATGGGGTTACTGCAGCCTGGAGCAATGGGCGTGCCGAAAGGTTTCGCATTGGTGGAAATAAAGGTAGGGGGCGTGGCAAAAGGTTTAGCGAAAACTGGCTGTTTCTTAATCACTATTGGCCTATAGATTAATAGAAAGTGAAAAATTAAACACATAATCCTATAAAACCAATTGAAATTCATCCAATGTAAAAACAGCGTTAATGAAGTAAAGAATATTATTTTAAATTACTTTCGAAAGTACCTTCAAAACGGCTTACTGACGTAATCCCCACCACACGTTTAGGTCTTAGTTTATCAATAATCAAAAACAGATTACAATTATATTTGAGAATACAAACGTCTCTTAACACGGTTTGTCGCACTTGCTGTTCTTAAGTTAAAGTCATTTAAAGTCAGCTGTATTTGTTAACATTAGTGAACTAACAAGAATGTATTAAGAAGTTAATACATCAGTCAACAAATGAAACTTTATTGTAAAGTGTTACACTAGAAAACTAGGTTTTGCCTGATAGAGAAAAATAAATATGACAAAACCATTAAATTATCAAATTTAAAAATTAGTCAGAAGAGTTAAGTAACCTTGTTTTAAGTGACATTAACCAATTAAGCAAACAGACACATCTTTATCCACTAAAACATTTATTTAGCTTTCAGTTTCAGTCACCAATTCAAGTAAAAGGATAGATAGATAGATAGATAGATAGATAGATAGATAGATAGATAGATAGATAGATAGATAGAGAGAGAGATAGAGAGAGAGAGATAGATAGAGAGAGAGATACTGTAGATAGAATGATAAATAAACCACTCATTCATTCTGTAGTAGCAGTCCATAGAACAGAATCCAGCAAACTCTTTGTCTGAATAGAAAGCGGTGAAGACACCCTTCTTTCCAAGAACACAGTATCTACAGCCATCACATTTGCTGAGCTCCAGCTCCACTCTGTATGTCTTCCTCACATCTGGACTGACAGACTTCCAGTCAACCATACCTACACAAGAGAAAAACAAATGTTGAGAGATTCAAAAAAGAAGTAACCAATAAGTAGAATAAAATAATAAAAAAGAAGCGCAAGTGTCTGAGAGTGCAAGTCTGCAGCCAGACCCTTCTCCATTATATTATAATACAACCGTACCACTGACTCTTCACTGAGTACCAAAAGTACATATGCTTCCTGTGCATGGTTTCTAAAAGAATGGAATCAGAAAAAAGTTGATTGGCACTCATCTATACCACAGGTTATACTAATATTTACATTTACATTTATTCATTTAGCAGACGCTTTTATTCAAATCAACTACAAATGAGGACAAAGTGGAAGCAATCAAAAACAACAAAAAGAGCAATGATATATAAGAGCTATAACAAGTCTCAGTTAGCTTAACACAGTACACGTAGCAAGGGCTTTTAAATAATATAATAAATAAAAAGAAAACAGATAGAATAGAAAAAGAATAGAGCAAGCTATTTGGTTCATGTGCATGTACCACTCCAACATGTTGGATTAACTTCCAAAGAGTGAATGTCCTTCGAGTGCACTTTGGGTAATGGTACAGTCAAGGCATGAGGATCTAATACAAGAGGCTAATCATTCAGAGTAAAGTTACTGACAGTGCTTGTCTCCATCTTCTAATGTTGACAATGTGCCTCTGAAGGAAAGTCAGTGTCTTTTTCAGGTGTGGTGGACAGAGGTGGGTAGAGTACCCAAAAACTGTACTTAAGTAAAAGTACTTCTAGAAATATTTACTCAAGTAAAAGTAAAAGTCCTAGTCTTGAATAGTTACTTGAGTAAGAGTAAAAGAGTATCGGATAAAAAATCTACTCAATTAGTTAGTTACTAGTTACTTTGGGTCATATATACACTGAGCCTATTTTTTTTTAGATATATAGATAAATGTGTGTGTGTGCGTGTATAAATGTATATATTTCATCAACCTTTACTCCAATTTATGTCATTTATTATAAAACCCTGTCTGTTTACTTAAGTAACAGATATAGGTGTCATGCCATAACATTTTTAATACGACTGACTTTATATTAAATGTGAATTTAACATTGAAAGTTAATGTGATATAAATATTGCTACTAATCTTTCATTGTTCAGAAAGAGAGCAAATAACATTTACATTATTAAAGATCATTTTCACTGACAGTCTAGAGTTCAATCGCTCTCAGAAACTCCCATTAAAATCACTGAAACTGTTAACACGGTGAAATCAATCTTATTTACAGATTCGTACACACATCTGCACTTTGTTGTTTCTGAAGAGAGGATTCGCCAGAAAGAGGTCTCCAGTCAGTGAGCGAGTGAAGGAAGCACCGGCATTTTAGCGATGACTCATCTGAACGCCTCTGATTGGCCATTGCATTCACAAGCTCAACAGAATCTTGTGTGATTGGTTATAATGCGCAGTGCTGTAAAAACGCATCTATCTCTGGCTCAGCGCCAGCAAGCGATCACAGATCTGAATTTAGCAGCTGATGACATGACTTGCTGAATGTACTCGCACCGGTGTGATTGTATTAAAATTAATAAATTCTTAATCGGCTATTTTTTGTCTTTTGGAAGCTGCATTCAACTTGACTCCCCTCTGTTATAAGCCACACACGTACAACAAGCTAATGTCACAGTGGTATCGTGTACTGTAATCGAATGTAGCCCAAGTTATTACCTGTTAAACAGTAGACAGCACACGCGGTGTTCATCTAATAAGGATCTCCATCGCAAGCAAATAATAGCCTTTGCAGATTTGCTTTCAATTCAGTGCAGTTCCATAGATACGTTTTCAACGCTGCTGATGTTCTTAAACGTTACAACTCTGAGTGAACCTCTTCAGACGCTCAGCACGTGTGGCAGGGAACTGAACGACTCATTCAAACTGATTCATGAACCAATTCACTTGTTTGCCAATTGGTTTGATCAAGCCTTTGAACAGAATTGACTCAAAAGAATGAATCATTCGCGAATGGGCATCGCTTATTGTCCAGAGAAAAGTAGACGTCGCGTTTGGAATAAACTGAAGCATTTATAACATTTATTGCATTAAGATAAAGTAACGAGAGCAGCGTCGCCCACAGTAACGAAGTAAAAGTACAGATTTTTCCCAAAAAATTTACTCAAGTAAGAGTAAAAGTACCCATCTTTAAATATACTCCAAAAAGTATAAGTAACCCCCAAAAATTACTCAAGTAAATGTAACAAAGTAAATGTAACTCGTTACTACCCACCTCAGGTGGTGGATATGCAAAGTTGAAAGCAAAATACATCCACAAGGCTGTTATGAAGGCTTCATCAAGGCTGGTGCACTGACACACATCTATTCCATCTTCTGTCACCACACTGAGCCCTCCTCCTATGATTGCCATTTTACAGTCAGTATCCATCAGGTGTATGGTAGGAAAGGTGTAGCCGGGTCCCCCTACATAAAATAAATAAATAAATAAAAAGAATAATAAGAACAATAATAATAATAATAATAATGAGAAAAAAAGAAAACAGTTTTCAGATTCATCAGATTATGTTGCATCCTCTTTGGCTCGATACATTGCAGAACTGCAGAAACAATCAGAAGCTAATGTATAAGGTTCACAATACGATGCATTTCATGTTCTTGAATACACTGATAAATCTTACATTGTTTTCTAAAACTATTGCTTTAAATTTTTAACAGATGGGCTAAAAAGGTACAGAAGAATAAAATATTACCTGAAAAGATTTGAAACAAGATATGTTACAGTTGATGAGGTTTATATATATATATTCTATATATATATTTATATATATATATACTCACTCCAGCAGGTGTCCTGAAGTATGTGTATTTTTTGAGTACATCCTCCACAGACATTCCTTCCGTGCTTTCTCACTTGAATCCTCTTCTTGAGATTTGAGTCTGTGACCTTCTGCAAGCCCCGCCTTGTTCACGCAGTGATTGACATGGCGCGAGGGGGCGGAGACGTGATCGGCTCGGAATGCATTTTCAATGTGCACATTGAATTTTGCTACATTCATTGCGGGACACTGAATGAAAATGCAATCGTAAGTGTCTTGACTGTAAGTGTTAATGCATTTAAGAAAAATAGCATTTAAATTATCATTTTGCCACAGTTTTTGCTTGAACATGTTAGACATATCTAATCATTTCTGTAATACATTTTCATTTTAATTTTGCAACTTATAAAGCGTTAAAATTAGTATTCATTTTACATATTAAAACTGGTGTATGAAATGGCAAATGAAAATTATGTAATTTAATTTTCATTTTCATTTTGCACCAAACATTGCACAAATGTATTGGAAAATGTAGATGTAAATACAGAAATGCATTGTCATTTTACATATTGCATTGTCATTTTGCATATTACATTCCAAATTGAATAATGCTACCCATATGCTTCCATATTAATATTCCTTTAAATTCTGCTATGTAGTTATTATCAGTTATAGATATTTCAGTGAAATATTTTGGAAATATTTCTTCATGTCCTGTAAACACTGTAAACGTTTATGTCATCTGTTGCACTGTAGTATTTTATGTAGTATATATTAAAATGTTCCAATACTTTTAAATGTATCCATCGAAATGTATAAAATGATAATATTTTGGCATTGTTACTGCCGTACACTTTTGAGCAGAGATTGATGATTTGACCTGCATTCACCTGGCTGGAGATGCTCCATTATGCTGTTCTCAGAGCCAGGTTAACCACTTAAGGCCAAAATAAATGCAGAAATGTTGTGAATATAGCATGTCTTTGACTGCTAAGGTCCTGATTCCTTTCAGCTGCCCCTTCCTTTAGAATAGCTTACGGCGCCTTGCATTTGCTCTTTGTGTTAAAGCACTAATGGCAGTTCCTCATGGACACCCATCAATTTAGGACACATGGGACATGTCTTTATCTTCAGAATATAGTCTAGGTATTAAAGGGTATCTGTGTAAATTCTCTTTGATGAAGCATTACACATTACAGACTCTATGAACTGTTGTCCTACCTTCCACTCAAGATACTCTTTGTACTGTTAAGCCAAAGAATAGCCAGCTCACCCATCAAAAGCTTGACCCCATCGGCAAGCCATTGCAAGAAGTTCTTCATTCAGGATCCATTAAGCGTATTCAGAGCAGAGCTCCATTCTTCCCATATATCCATGCAATAAATGATGCAATAAATATAGGATGTGCTAAAGGAAGTAGATGGCTGAACGTAGAACTGGCCAGTGGCCATTCGTTTGTGAAACACAAATATCTGAAAAAGCTTATTCAGACTGGTTAATGTGTTGTCATTTTACTGAATACACTTTAAAAGCAGTCAGTTTGGATAAAAAATACTTAAAAAAATTAAGCATAACTTCTCATAGCTTTGTCAAGACATAAATGATAATGAATTTGGTGTTCTACTGGGATCTGATACAGATAATCGAGATTTGCAATCAACTCTCAGAATATGTTTCATATATATAATCCATATGTTTCAATATGCAATCCATTCAGAATTGTGCATATTGAATCTAGTGACCATTAATCTTATATATTTAGCATATAGGAATAAATTATATTTATCAGTATTTTAGCTGTGGTTCACTTTGGTTAGTGGCAGTCACTTCTTTTCCATTTTCGCATTATTGACCCAATATTGTTTAGTTAATTAGATAAGATGTTTTCATATTAGATGAATTCTGTGATCTTTTTCTTTTTTGCCACATGGTTTTACGAAACAGCCACTGGTTAATGTTTTTGTCTGTCTTTCAACAAGACATCCCTTGTTTTTTTTAGCGTTAGCCAAAAATGCATTGTGGTGATAGTGGTCCAACAAAAGGGACTGATCTCTGATCTGCTGCTCCTGCAGGCACCTCTCCTCATCTTACACCTCCTGATGTTGCTCTTGGGTGAGACATCACAGAAGACTGACATGAGTGCTGCTCTGAGATGAGCATATGACAGATGCCCTTGTATCAGCCAACAGGCAAACTTTTAAATCTCCCTGCGAGCAGTTTACAGTCATTTCACCCTTTATGGAATACTGTTGTCAGTGCTTTCAGGCTTATGCCAAATTGTGTGCAATAGCATTTGTAATATAATTAATACAAACTACAGCTCTTATTTGTTACATTTATGTTTTGCATAAATTAACAGAATTAAAAAACAGTCTCAATCATGTAACAATGTAACTTTTGGCCATATAGCAGTAAAACAATATATATATATATATATATATATATATATATATATATATATATATATATATATATATATATATGTAAAATGTATTTTTTTTTTTTTTACAGAAGAACATTGTTTTAGTTGTGGCTCTGCTCCTCTGCATGGATAAGTGAGATGAGACGCATGGGCGGATGACATATAGCCTATATGCAATTTCATGCCAAATTCGTAGACAGCTCTACAATAAGAATACTCATAGAGTGCTGTAGGGATGACATGTTTTTGCAAGCCAAAATGCATAAAACCACTTCCGGTTTCATCATCGTCAGTGGGTGTTTTGTTAAATAAGATCTATGGTTTACAGAAGATCAAGATATTTTCACGTTTTATTCTGTGAAATACATCAAGATGTTTGTTAAAGATTGCTTCATCTGGAAAGCTTCTGTGTACAAACATCTAATAGACATCTTTAAGATAACAGTTTTACATACATTCTAAATCATAAAAATCTTCTAGACATTTTGAAAACATCTGTTTGGCATCTAATGTGAAACATTCTATAGACGTATTGCAGATGAGCAAACATTCTAAAAAATAGAGTTCTGCAAGTCTTGCAGATAGACGCCAAAGTCTCTGTGATGTACCTGTGCTATCTGGGATCAATAATAACCCTATATGTTTTTTTAACCCTATATGTTTATAAGTAATGGTGACCATTGTGTAATTTTTTTTTTACATTTTTACTTACGCTGATTTTATTTCAGCATCCAAATTTATACAATTTGTGTTTAACTTGTCCAAACATCCAAAAGCCAATGAAAAAGTCCAATTGTGTTTATGTCGAAGGAACCAGGGTGATGCTAACTTCCATGTTCCATGTACCAAAATCGTTTGAAAGCATTTCCTTTCGAGCGAGCGCTGCTTCACGTTAATGAGCGAGCACTGACTGGGACATTAAAAACCCGGAGCGGATCACAGAACGCTTTGGGTTTGGAAGGAAAGCTCGGCGGATTCGCGTCAAAATACATGCCGTTCCAAATCAGCTCTCAAACTACGTGTTGCTTGGCAACACGCGAAGCTTGACATTTTGACTGGAACTATTTTAGTTGGCGGAGAGAAAATAAAAAAATAAAAAGATTTTTCTTGTGTACTGAACTTTTATTTAGGCAAGAAATTCGTGCTGACAGCCTGATGTTCATTAAAACTGATTTTCTTTAACAACAAAAAAAGCTCAGTTTTTCCATATTAGGGCAAAGCGGACTAAACGTTCCGGTGAGTAGAAGCATATGCGTATGGAAAATCTAAACACTGACACTGACAAGTCTAGCGACAAAAGGACGTCGGGTCTCCTTTTGTCTCCAACATTAGGAGAGAAATTTCGACTTCAGCGGCATATAACCGCCCTCTGGCTCCCCTCCCAGGCAGATTTACCCCAGCACCTCCTCTACACATTGGCCCAGCAGCGGCTGAGCAGCACTTTACTAGGCTGTAACCACTGCCATCGGCTCAACTTCTTCAGCATCGTTTCAGTGTCTGTGGCGCTGCTGCCGGAGCTTGCGAGCCTGTCTTCAGTCTCCCCGTCTAGTCCTTTGTCTGTCTACATCGGATATACAGTCGTCCGTCGTTTTTCGTCAATTAGGCACAGGCGTATGTGTTTTTTAATTGATCTGAGGACATTTCCCACAGATAAGAACAGTCTGCACCAAAGACGGGCTTCGGGTATTAACGTTATCCAAAGGTAGCTACATCACCGAGGTAAGCGACACAAATGTGAATTCATATCGATCTCATCTTTTCCATTATTGTCTCTTGATGACAGTTGACATAACTTATGGTGTTAGTGTGAAATGTTATTGATACCCATGCATTCTTATTTTTTGCATTTTCATATTGTTTTTTTTTTTTTACCACTCCCTTCCTCCGTCGTCGCTGTGGTTGCCAGTGATTTTGCCGGTGTTACATAAAACTTCGATTTTCAACGTCCTGGTTTTTACCCGCCCCTCATTTTTGATTAATAAAATCATTGGGTTATTTAAATGTAGCCTATATTTACAGGAAGGAGGAAATTAAGAAGCCTGCAATTCAGCCTTCAGCCTGCAGTAGCTTCTTAATAGTTTTATCTGCTCTGGGAAACCTAAATACATCGGAGGTAACTGAGATACAGCAAGTCATGCTGGTCTTCATCAGATGATCATGTATCTACAGAAATTGTGCTGTCTTATTTATTGGCAGATTTGATGTCTAATTTCTCTTCTTTAGTTCTTTATACACCAGCAATATCAGTTAGGACACAAGATACACGTATCATTAATATAAATGTGCTTTTGTTTAGTAATTGTTACATTTTTAATTCTAGTTTTTTATTTATTTTTAACCAAACTGAAATTTACCCTCCCTATTTGAATGCAATGTGGTGATCATTGAACGACCTACATGAAGAACTTGATTTGAGAAGTTTGTCCTGGTCCTCCATCTAATATTTCACAATGTCCTTTTGTACACATAATATTATGAACAAACCAAAAACATAAACCTGAATAGTCTCAACCATTCATTTAATCAAATCTATATATTTTTTCATCAATAATATTTGTTTCATGACTAATTGGGTGGAAAAAGAGGTTTATGGCTTGTGGCAAACTGCTGTATATTCTGGGCCACTATTGAATATATATTTGTTTAGGGCCTCAGTGAAGCACTGAAATCAGTGTATTTACCTTTGGCAACAACAAAAGATTTCATATTTCATATATTGACACACAAATTCACATTTAAAAGGTATTTCTTGGATATCTCCATATGCATGAAGTATTTATGGATGGTTTGAAAGAAGTGAGATGTTTTAGAACGGTACATTTATTTATACAGCTTGTGAAACATCTGTGTCCCCTAACCATTTATTCACATCACATTTGATTGGAAAAACAGCACAATCTCCTGCAGCTGCTCTGAGTGTGTTTAGTGTCAGATAGTGAAATCAGAGCTTTTAGAGCGCGTGGCTCCAGTGTCTGGCTGGTGTTGCTGGGAAGCACTTAAAAGCCTTTATGGGATGGATGTAGACAGGCAGTTGAACACCTGCATGCTGAACTGTCTCTGCTCTCTGGCTCACACATGCCCTAATGCTGGACTCCTCTCAACACCAAAAACTCTCAAGACTCAAACTCTGATCCCCCTTAACTGCTGCTCAGAGAGGAGGACTAGCATCTAATTACTGAAATCTTTTATTTGAAAGCTAAATTTATGCATGCAGAACTTCCCAGAAAAAAATAACGAAGGGAAAAAAATAGAATATGTGCAGTTACAGTATGTTTATTGAGAAATGTTTTGTGAGGAAGTCTAAAATGTGAGTGGTGACATCTATTCAGCTCGTTTTTAAGTCAAAATTAAAATGTAGCATGACTGAATTAGCCTTATAACCTTAGACTACACCAAAAAAAAAAAAAAAAAAACATTTTTAAAGGATACATGAGGTACAAAGAGCTTTTTAAGTTAATAACCACACATTTTCACTTTGTCAGTAGTTGTAAAATAAAAATGCATGAACAACAGTGAATAAAACTTTAAATAAATGAAGGAATCAAATGCAAATAATAAAAAAAATATACCAATATTTGCTGAAAAAGTCCAAAATGCATTATTGTACTGTAGTATCAGAGCAACTGAATAAACATGACAATAAGTGGTTTCATGGTTTACACTCTTAAAAATAATGGTGCTTTACGATGCCACAGAAGAACCTTTTTGTCGAAATGGTTCCATAAAGAACCTTTAACATCTCAAAAAGGTTCTTCAGATGATAAAAGGATAAGAAAAAGATGGTTCTTTGTAGAACCAAAAATGGTTCTTCTGTGGCATTGCTGTGTGAAGCACCTTTATTTTTAAGAGTGTATTTTCATATCATGGAACATATGCAAACTCTTCAACATGGCATACAAATCACATTCACAAATCATTATTACTGTTCTTACAAATAGTGTGAGGTGCTGGTTTTGCAAGACTTCATTGCAATCCTCATTGACTGATGCAAAATCAGGTTTTTAAGCAAACATATGTTACATTTACATTTTGAGGCAGCACAACTCACCTGTCTAAAAACATAGGATGGCTGTGGAAAGAGTCATGTAAAAGATCCACTAAAGCAGTTTAAATATGAGCATTTGTTTTGGGACAGTGTGCAAAACAATATTTCTTGTTTCAATCTTTTTGTTTAGGTTTAGTTTGATCACTTCCACATCAAGCCGCAGTCATGGATGAGATGGACTTGCCCCAGATGAAGAAGGAGGTAGAAAGCCTCAAGTACCAGCTGGCCTTCAAAAGGGAGAAATCCTCAAAGACAGTGACAGAGTGAGTGTGCTTTCTTTTGTTCTACACACTGTACAGATAGTCTCTGTTCCAACTATAATATTTTATTCTGTCGCCCCATATCACAACAGAAAAGATAATGACTTCTTCTACCTTCCTTCTATTTTTGTTGCTTTTCATCATATAATCAAGTACAGAGAAAGCTAGCAACAGTAAGCCATTAGAACATCACCCATGTATTCTGTCCTTTTATTATCCAAATACTTAATTGTCATCGGTTAAATGGCATTGACCAGTCAATGTTTTGTTATAATAACTTCTAAACAGTACATTTAATGGTTGTTTTGACAATATAATAGTTCTACTTCCATTTCTTTCATATAACTCTGTGACCTCTATCTTTGCATAATAATGCAAGTTAAGACTAGCTAATTGGAGCAATTTTGTGACTTTTTGCTGTGCATTTTAAGGGTTTCAGTATTATTTTAATATTCAGTGTAGTGTAAAGGTTATGGGGTCAATTCGATTTTTTAATATTTGTAAAAGAAAAAAAGTCTCTTATCTTCACCAAGGCTGCATTTGTTTAAAAATACAATAAAAATAGTAAAATTGTAAAATATCATTAGAATTGAAAACAACTGTTGTATTTTAATATATTTTAAAGTGTAATTTATTCCTTCGATGGCAAAGCTGAATTTTCAGCATCATTACTCCAGTCTTCAGTGTCACATGATCCTCCAGAAATCATTCTAATATACTAATATGCTGCTCAAGAAATATTTCTAATTACTATCAATATTGCAAACAGTTGCTTAATATTTTTTGGAAAAAACAAAACAATTATTTATTTATTTATTTGATACATTTTCAGGATTCCTTGATGAATAAAAAGTTCAAAAGAACAGTATTTATTTGAGATTTGTTTTTGTAATGTAAAATGTAAGTCTTTTCTGTCAAATTTGAACAGTACTGTATATGGTAACCATAAAACCAAAACAACGTATATTAATATTGTGTTGTTCGTCACACTTTTTTGTTGTAATAAAACTATATTTTAGCAGATGCTTTAAGCTAATATAAACTCTGGAGGTAATATAAGTAATACAAGTAAATCATTTAAATAACCATAATAAAATAAATCATCATCTAATATGTTAAAAAATGTATGATGACCCCCCCCCCCCCCCCCCCACACACACACACACCTAAATGATCCTCTCTACATAGTTCAAACCTCATAGTTCCTGTTGTGAAGAGTGATCAGTTTTTTCAGGGGATTCTCTAAACTGTTTCCTGATTGAATAACCCATATGCCACCATGAACTCACTGCAGTTATTTCTGAATTTTCAGGTTCACCTCATGTCACAAATTAGGCTGCCCAGAGGCCAGGTCCTCTTGGTGATTGTTCAGGACAAAGCATTAGCTCTCAGATCTCTGGTGCTTTACTCTCCAATTTGAGAGCAAGCATGGCCTGTTAGTCACACCCTCCACTGTCACATTACAGTGACATCTCATTTCCCTGCGTCCCAGGGCTCTCTTCCTGAAATATTCACAGTGGTAATTTTTCTGTTACAATTTACCTTTTACCAGCCAGAAGTGAACAGCTCAGTTTACCCCAGCGTAGTGGTTCCTTCAGTGTTATTGTGTAGTTTAGCTGAATAAGCAATTGTGGAGTCATAATGTTGGTTCATGATGACTTAATAGCATTTGGGTTTGGATGGAGTCTAGCTTGAGTCTAAGAATATCATTCTCATCTGACACATCATTTCTATTAATCGCCTTATGATGGATAATGCTTCAGCAAAGAGTTATGTGATTATCACTCTTATTTATCATTTGTTCAACATGGGTGCAAATCTTGCACGGCCCCAATTCCTTCACACTCTGCATCCATGTTCAAAGGCACATGCATACAGAGCAAATCTCTGCTCTATTTACTCCTAAATAGTACACATTTTTGCACCAAATTTGTTACTTTAAATAGATTACGCAGTTAGCATTGAGTCCCAGAATGATGAGGGAACTTCTCCTTCCTCTCCTCAGCCTGGTGAAGTGGATCGAGGAGTGTGTGCCTGAAGACCCTTTCCTGAATCCTGAGCTGATGAAGAACAATCCATGGGTGGAGAAGGGCAAGTGTGTGCTTCTATAAAAGAGAAGCAGCAGCAGCAGCAGCAGCAGCAGCGGTCGCCCCAGCCCTCCGTCTGAGCCTCCACCAGCCTGACAGGATCACACGGCACTTGCTCTCTTTCTTCTTGTTTCATTACCTCACCATGAATGTACAGCAGCTTAGCATCCACTGCACAACAAAACTCACACTCATGCACACAACATTAGCTCTATATAGTCAATTGAAGAATTTGACACTTTGACATGCATTACTATTATATTTGTAACCATCAATATACCTTTATATGCAGTTAGTGTAATTTCTCTTGCCTACTCGACTTCAGTGTTGTCGCCGAGTTCAAGCATGTAGTGTCGACATCGAAATGTTACTATTTACACCATACTCAGCAGTTACAGACATTTTTAAACATGTACAGATTGTTTTAATTTATTAACTTATTTATGATCATTAATTAATTTATTTATGGTTTGATTTGCTACTGAAGCTGTTGGCACCGACTGCTTTAAAAATTACGATGGACCTGCTGTTGTTCAACTGCACCCTTCCTTCCTCGAAAGCTATGGATAATGTTTTATTTTATTTTTTTAACGCATCTTGCCAGGTCACCATCAAATACTGCCTTGTACACAATTTCCTTAAAAAGAATGTAAGTGTGTGAGGGATTAGTAAACCATCAGCACCCTAAAGCATCGAATGGATATGCAAACGGAGAGGTTGTGCACTGGCCAAGGCTTTTTTTTTTTTTTTTTTATTTTGATTAATAGCTCAATCTTTATTTATGGCAAGGATGTGGGGTTAATCTGTGACTTTTGATTTGTTCATGTTTTTATATATTCAAACAGTAGAAACCTGTCCAATTATCTAGAGGTGTGTTATATATGAGAATGCTTTGAGAAAATATGCATAAGATCAAGTACTAGTTTAATAAAAAGCAATAAGTGATTACATTTTTTATTGAATGTTTTACAGAACATATTACTGAATAAAGTAGAGGATTTTTAGACAGCTTTAATGTCATTTGTGTGTTTCAGTTGGGTGTGTGTCATGGTATGGCAAGGGTATTTGTCTGTTTACACGATGACAATTACTGATTACAGTAACACATTAATTTAGTTTGAGACTGTACTAATGTAATAATAAATTATGATTAAAAAAAAAAACAATTAATCATGTCCTTTCACCCAATTATGGAGCACTGAACATGACATGCAGGGGAAATAAAAACAATATTGTTGCCATGTATAAATAATTAAGAAAAGAAAAGAAAAATCACCACTTTGCACTAATTCGTTCCCTCATTGTAGTTAAATCGTGGCCATAATTAAAACGAGTAACAAATTACTACAGCATGGCCAAAATTTAACTAAAATGAGGGAACAAATTAATAAAACATGGACACAAATTATTAAGTTGTGGGAACAGATTCTTCATTTTGTGGCTACATTATCTATTTTTGTGTACACCACATGCAGCTTTCTGTTCCTCTGTACCTAAATTTCACAAAAAGAGTATTTCTTACTGTAAGAGCTGCTTGAATTACCACCTTTATGTTTTTTGTAAGCTCAAGAATAAGGAAAGCAAAACAGCCATAGACAACTGAATGGTTTCAAAATTTATAGGTGAACTGCGGTTAACTTTACACAGTGTCTTAGAAACATAACACTTGTGGCTTAAAACAGCAGGACTGCAAAACAGTTGCATGTTTACATAGACCAACAATTACAAAAATATCAGAGACAATAAACAAGAATGTTTCCCGTGTGAACGGCCACCTGGTTTCGGACAGATTCAGAGTGATACTCTGACGAAGTCTGACACAACGAAAAGCTTAAAGCCTCTTTAACCAAAAACGGCAAATACATGCTTTTGGACTGTAGGCAGGTCATGGGCTTATATTCTATGATATTTAAATAAAACAAACAATATATATCTAAAACCACTTTTTATGTGCTTTCATCACATGCAATCTAATGTCTTCAAAAGATCTTCATTTTGGGTCTTTTATCAACAAATACTACATGTACAGTTATTCATTTAGCAGATGCTTTTATCCAAGGCAACTTACAAAAGAGGAATACAAGCAATTAATTCTAAACCATCTTAAACGTCCTACTGAGAGAGAGAGACAACTGTCTTTAACAGATCTGATATCTCTTCTGTAAAGCTATGCTATGGCTTACTTCTACAGAAGAGATATCAGATCTGTTAAAGACAGTTGTCATAAGTAAGCCATAGCATAGCTTTGTACAAGACCACTAGCACAATGAGCACAGTCTGTCATCTTTTTATCCGCATTCCCAAATCACTGCAAAAAGCATTACAAACTCATTCTCAGCTAAATAATGGAACATTTGAGACTAAAAGAAACAAAAAAATTTTCCCATTAAGGGAAAGAATGTAGCTCTTCTTTTCACACACTTTAACTTTCACTCTGTGCAGACCTGTCTGTGTATTGCAAGAGAAACTTTACCAGGTATTATAATCAAAGCCAATGAATCTTCATGCACTTAATAGATCTGTGCATGACAGACTGTCCAGTCACACATTTACAACAAACAAAGATGCCATGAGTGGTTCTGGGGACCACGAGACTAATGCAGTGATAATGGCTCACCCTCTAGATTAGGATTGATAATCCTGATGCCCATTGCCTAGCCACACATTCACATGATTGCTCTCTACGCCAGTTGAACCCGCAGCAGATGACACTCTAATCTGCCCAAAATAATCCACTCTCTCAGCTCCGTCACAAATCTCTAAATACATACGGGATCACATGGACCAATAGTCTGCTTAAATGTACACATCTGGGGTAAAGTGCTACTTTATGAAGTCTGACGCAATGACCATAGATCTGCATATATGGCAAAGCTAAAATCCTCTTTAATCTAAATACGCCAAATCCATGTATTTGAACCCTATATCTGGATCTGAAATGGGGATTTATGCTAAGAAGGGCATATGGACCGTGAACGGACATATCACAGGAGAGAATAAATGATGGGTTCTGGCTTGTAAAACCATTTGGTTCTCTAAACACTCTTGCTGTTCTCCTTTGAGAATCTAAAAAAGATGTGTTGTGAGAAGAAAAATCTCAGAGTGTAAAAGTGTGATCAGGCAGTAAATGAGGATAGTAGTCACCAGGATTTGTGGTCATTTAAAAGTACTCAGTGCCAACTTTATGTGTATCATTTATTTTTAACCACAAGGCAGTGCTAATCTAACTTTTTAGTTCATGCATGACCTTGTCTTAAGAACATGATGAACTAAATATTAACAAATTAAGCAAATATGTGTCAAGTCTATTATCAATGCCAAAAAATAGCAACATTTTGTTATACAACTCAAACTTAATTTTTCTCTAAAGTCATTAGTAGGTGTTAACATATTAATCATCATTCTAAAATATTTTATGATTTATTTGTGTGTGTGTGTGTGTTTGTACATATATCACTAATATAAAAAAAAAAAAGTCTTTCTATACAAATAATGTATAAAAAATAAAAAAAAACCATAATATTAGAACCGGGATATTTTTTTTTTTTTGTCTAAGATAATAAATGATTATGCGAAAAATACTGTACTTGATAAGATTGTATGTTCAAGAATTGCTTTCTGTAATTAAACCTTTTTCCTTCATTTTAATATCAAGGCAGCTGTGTTACTCTGACAATTTTTACTATGTTCCTAAAAAATATACAAAATGAATTCCCTATAGAAATAAAAAATATACATCATAAAAGAGGTATGTTCAAAAGATTATATGTATAAACTGTTTTTTTTTATCGTATTAAATAAATAACATATATATATATATATATATATATATATATATATATATAAAACACATATATATAAATTTTACTGGTCTACATGAATACAGGAGGTAACACCAGCTGATCTCTCATAAACCTGATTTCCACGTGCCATTTCATGCTCCATGAGTAGTTCATTTAGGAGTGGGACTCAGTTTAAGTCGTTCATTCTGGTATTGGGGTTGAAAGATAGACAACAGCAATGAGCAAGTAGGCTTCTTGAGACTTAATATATGTACTGTAAAGTAGAGTGTATGCATACAGTGTGTGGCCATTTATGAGTCATTTCTGTCACTGCAGCGTGGCTCTTGTCCCCTGGCAAAGGCAAGTGATCTAGATCTGTCAGTGCACTCTCATATATTAAACCTACACGTATATATATATATTAGAGCTGTCGAACACCTGCACACTTCATTCCATTTGCATGAGCGCCACCAAGGGAGACGGGTCAAGCCGAGGCCATGCTTCATTTCCTCAAATGAGGACAGTGTAAAGATTCTGGAGACACCCATTTTTTCCACTCCCCTCTAAACTCTTCTGTTTCTGCACCCTGGGATAATTGGAATAGGCTGAGTGTAAATTGAATGAGTGGAGATGTGCGTTGGGATTGTGATCTTTGGCCCACTTTTGTGACATGTGCAAATGTGCTTTAAAAGGAAGATGGATGGTTCTACTGCTGCGAATGGCGCTCTGATTGTGAACTGAACCCGAATGAGAGGTTTCTTCCCAAGGTATGTGTCCCCACAGTTCAGAATCAGCCATTTTACATGGCAAACAAAAACAAACTTGAGCCTGGCTGCCCATTATTCCACTGTGGTGTCATTACGTGGCTGAGTTAACCCCAGTGGGCCTGCTGTGTTTGCACAACGATCTAGCTGAACTGCCCAAGAGGGACTGAACGCCTCTTATTCCACTCAGTGTTACATGGCCACTCCTACTATCTCTCAGGGAACTGATATGAAAACACGTACAGTCTTTGTCTTTTGTTAATAAGCAAAAAGCATCATCCTTCATTTCGCCTCACCTTTTTAGTCAAGCATAAATGCTGTCACTGCCATCCCTCCTTCAGACAACAGGCAGTGACAGGAAGTATGTGCTGTGTGCCCCAGCGGTCCCTCTTTAGGAGATTAAAGCCCCGAGCTGACAGCTCTTTAATCTCTGGTGCTTTGTTAGCAGATCATGTGGTGTAGAAGCAGCAGTGCCTTATGGGGAATAGGTCTGGGACGAAGTCATCCACAACATTGCACATCATCAGCAGCTGAGATAGAGGTAAAATCGTTACCCTAAATATTAAGCGCAGAACTCACAGATTAAAAAATGCATTGTCAGGGCACCTAAAATATGCATCTACTTGAATATTTTTTGCCACGGTCAACATTTTAAGTATGTTGCACATTCCAAACTGTGCATATCATCTGTGTGCAGCTAAGACTGGTGGCAAATGTATATGCTCTATGTCTTACAGTGGAAAAATACTGACTCACTCTAACTGCCTGTGTGACATAAGGAGAGGGAGCGGCACTCTGGGAATTCCATGGCAACAAGCTGACCGAGAGACGACAAGATTCTAGAAATATTCCAAAAGAAGAAATACAGGGTACATGCTTTAAGACCACAGTCTTCCTTTTATAGCGATCTCATCTCCAGTGTGCTTGCAACAGTGGGAGATTTGCCAGTGCACCGATGTTTACGGCGAGATAATAAGGTTGCATTCTTTGATTCCACGTTGTTCTGTTATAAGATACTTTAAAAAAAAAAACATCTGAATTAATTTGCAGTTGGGTTTAAAATGTAGCAAAGTAGAGCATATAAATGTTTGCGGATTATTAATAAATCTAAGAGGAAATATCTTGCAGACAATGCAGCAGACAGTGCAGCAATGCAGAGTTGAAATAAAATATTTAGTGGGGACGTTTTGAACGCACGTTTAAGAAAATCCCACCCACTGTGAAAAAACCTACAAAACACAGACTTACACAAACCAACAGATTAGAGCAGGATCCAAAATGTACAAGGGGCTCCTGTAATTAAAAAAATGGGAGCAAAATTAGTATGTAAATTATTATATACAAGTATATATTGTATATAATAATTTACATACTAATTTTGCTCCCATTTTTTTAATTGGAGCAAAGTATCTTATAACAATATATTTTTTTACATTTGTTATGCTCTAATGTATTTCTTATGCAGTAAAAACATGAATATTACAGTTTATTACAAAATAAGTTATTGTTAAAAAATCATTTATTGTCAAGATGGCATAATTTTCAGCAGCCATTACTCCAGTCTTCAGTGTCGCATATTCCTTCAGAAATCATTACAATGTGCTGATTTGGTGCTTAAGAAATTATCTGATGAATCAGCATTTATTTGAAATATATTTTTTATTTGTAAAATGTAATAGTCTTTACCGTCACTTTTGATCAGTTTAATGCATCCTCGGTGAATACAACTATTAATTAATTTAATGCATATCAATTCATACATAAATAATATCAATACATGTCAATTCCACAGTATTAAATGTTTCCCTTTAATGGAAAAGTTACTTTCTGATAACCCATGAGAGTTATAACATCAGACACATAGATTTCTTTCCCCATCCAAACTGGTGGGATCTACAGTGCAGATATAATGGCACTTTTCTTTGTCAGTTTTTCTTTTTTTTCTCTTTTTTTTTTCTCTTTTGCTCAGGCTCAACAAAGCACAGTCAGACAATTCAAAGGCATTAACAATTCATGGACAGACATCACAGAAATAACCAGACCTTCTCTTTCCATTTGCCTCTGGAAGGGGGAGGGCTGGTCAGGGAGGTCCCTGGTAGACAGCGATGTAGGTCCATCATATCCACGCTCTCTCCTCTGGTGCAGTATCCTTTTGCTTGATCCCATGAGGTTGCAGATGCTATAGCAATCTTATGAAACTTGAAGCCTGCCATAAAGATTGAATGATGCACAGTGAGACAGAGTTCCTTCTGCATCATCAAAGAAAGCCCATCAACACTACAGGATGTTAATGAGTCATTAGAGGCCATATTTATTTTTGCTATAATAGCAAACCCTTTAGAGGGATAGATCATCCAAAAATGAAAGAAATCTGTCATCATTTACACACTTTTGTTTAGTTGAAAAGCTATTATGAATATCTGTATTCTATAAAGAAGAAAAGGAGATATTTAGCAGAATGTATTTTTTTTTCCGCTGACATTCTAATAACATTTCCGAAAGTGGATGGGGAGCAGATAAAGTCGTGGTCACCATTTACTTAAAGAAAGTCATACATGTTCGGAAAGATATTGAAGATGAAATAAATGATGATACATTTTTGGTTGAACTGTTTGTTTAATTTGCTTTAGTTATTTGTAAAAATACAATTATCCAATATAATATAATATAATATAATATAATATAATATAATATAATATAATATAATATAATATAATATAATATAATATAATATAATATAATATAATATAATATAATATAATATAATATAATATAATATAATATAATATAATATAATATAATATAATATAATATAATATAATATTATATTATATTATATTATATTATATTATATTATATATATATATATATATATATATATATATATATATATATAGGCCAATCATTTATAAAATAAGCTGTATATAAACACACAGTTTTGATAGCTCATGTCACAGAAAACATATTTTTCACACGATCAAAGAAGGAGGTCTGCATTTGCCGCAAGATTTATGCCTCAGCGTTTGGCATCTTCCAGTCCAGAGAAAGTTACTCAATAAAACATTGCCATCATGGTAAAACATTAATGGCTCTGTCTTTCAGAATTAACCCACATGAACACACATTTAGGGCATTTTTCCGAATAAGCCTTAGTTGCGAACACCCACCACCCCACCTCCCCACTCCTAAAATCACCAGAGAACATTTAACAGTCATTTAGCAAATAGAGCTCCCCGGGCCAGATCAAAAGCATTATATCTGTTCAAATGGTTTCATGGATGACTGTGTATTAACATTTTTACATGACAGGTGGATGCAGTGTCCTATAAATCATCCACTATTAATGTTGTATGTGGTTGCTGCTCTTAGCTACAGTAAACACAGACAAAGGTCTTCCTTGTATATTCATTTACAATGTGTGAGAATTTTGTATTAAATAGATAGGTCACAATTTTGTCAACATTTACCCTCATGACATTCAAAAACCAAGATTTTTTTTTTTTACTTACATTAAGAATTTTCTATGGATTTTCCATCTTGGTCACCTCTTTCTATTGTTGTATTGTTCTATTATCATTTTTAAATAGTTTTGTGAGACAAAACCCCTCTATTTATTTTAAATCGTTATTTAATAAAAACTCTGTATCTTCCTAATCAAATATGGCAATGAGACATTTGGTCATGAGACACATGAAAACCAATGGCATTTAGCTGAATGTGTTAGGCCCATTTTTGTAGTCCATATAGCTTTCATAGTCTTTATAGGGAAATTATCAAAGAATAATAAGTAACATAACACTTTTTTACCCTGTCAAAAACAGCTCTATTCAGAGCAAGCCGTTTTGGAGCATTTCCCTTAAATGTTAATGAGCTCTGCTGACCCCGCCCCTTTCTTCCGAGCTGCTTTTAGAGAGATAGTTTACTTTAGCCGCATTCATCGTGAAACTTGATAATTAGCACATTATTAGGAAATGACGTAAATGACGACTGCTATGTTCATTATTACATCCAACAACAGAACACCTCAATCGCTTAGGAGACATTCTTGTCTACATCTGTTCTAGGGTGACCAGATGAGATTGGCTTAAATTCGGGATGTGTCTGCGGTCTTGGGTGACAGGATGGGGGGCTTATGATATTAGACTTCGTAGCTTATAATAAAAGATAATGAATTTCAAACCTTAACTAAACACATTTTTATTCAAAGATCAAAGTCTGTCATTAGTCTTTAGTCTGCCACAAAAAACAACAACATTAAAATCATGAATTCAAATGTCATTGTAAAAAAAAAAAGAAAACAATGACTGTGGTAACAGTGCGTAAATCAAACCTTTCTGTAACGCTAACGCTAAGAAGCTTAAACGAAATTAACGAAATAATTGTGTAGCGGAGTATTTTTTTGTACACAGTGCCACGAACTGCCAATCACTCCTGTACGCGTGCATCACTGTCCTCCTCGCAGCTGCAGCAACTTGCGCTCTCTTTATCAAGCTTTAAAACATAAAGGGGACAAAAAGGTCATATTGTCTTTGTGCATATAGATTAATTAGATAAATAAATATCTAAATTCGTGCCTAGCCGAACTTACAACTTAGAAAAAAGATGCTCCAGCCAATGAGCAGCCGGCGGGGGCTGGTTGCAGGACGATTGAACCTCCGCAGACAGTTTTTAATGTTTATCAGACAATAATTACTCAGGATTTGGCTTTAGTATCATTTTCGGGACAATTAGGGCCAGATTCGGGTTTTGGGACAAAAGTTTAGATTTCTGGTCACCCTAATCTGTTCCGCCGGGTCTAAGGTAAGATGCCAGTCTAGTCTGTGCTGAAACGCTACTGTCAATCAAACTATCAAAGACAGGCATCTGAGATTGGCTTCATTTGAGAAAGGGGTCAAGATTTTAGTAGATACTCAAGTATTCAAATCCATTCAAATGATTGTGTGTTGGTTTAAATTATTTTAAATAATGTAAAAATGTATATATTTAAAAAATTCTCTTTTGTAGCCTATGCAGTTTTTTATTCGTTTAGCACGTATGACATAACTAAAATCAGTAGTCATTAAAAATCACATATCTTATTTATTTATTTATTTTTAAATCAGGCTATTACAAATAAATATTCTCTGTTTGACATATCATGATATCAGCTCTATATAATTTTCTCTGTCTCTCTCTCACCCAGACACACACTTATGCATATGCTGGCTGCATAAGACTTTGTTACATCACAGTGGATGCTGCAGGATTTCATCAAAGTAGAAGTCTGCCCTCCATCGTCCTGTTCCCTGAACATATCCACTGATCACAGTCAGCGCTGACATTCAGTTTAGTGATTAAAGATGAAGCAACTCATTCTAGCAATAATAAACACAACATTAGATGACATGGTACATGCAATGCAAAACTTTATTGATTTAAATATTGTACAAATAGGATATAAATATGAATCATTTACAAAGTTCAAAGGGTTCAAGTACATTACATTCAATTTTTTGACTATAATGTATGAAATTAATCTACATTTTATGGTGAAAGGGCAAATAAATAACATTACACATAAACCATAAAATATTTTGACAAAACCAAATTACAGATCAACCTGTCACAATCATTCATTTAACATTTACAACAATTACTATTTTACTTTTCATATCCAAAGACACCCACCTTTCTCGAGCTGAATAGATTAGTTGTGCTGGTTAGATTGAGCAGGGATTTTAAACAGAATATTTACAAATTCTTTCTGACACGATAAGCTGCAACGATGACTTCTGTGTGATTAATTCCTCTCCCTCGGGCTGGACTGGAAACACAAGGTTGTTCTATGAGGTGAGAAATCTCAGAGCGGCACAGTCCTCCTCCTCCTCCAACTGTGGTAAAATATTATTCACCATTCACATCTCTAGAGCTGGATCTATTCTTGGTGATTAAGGTTACTTGCATAGAAGGAGATAAACATTACAGTTGTGTCAATCTTAAACAGACAAACGCAAACTTCTGCTCAGTCCTCTTTAGGAAGGTAGTCCATGTTGGTGCTCTGGTTGGCAAGGGCCTGTTCCAGCAGGACTCTTTGCATGATTGCAGGCAGGTAGAGGAAAGCGTAGAGAAGCCCCAGCAGCAGTAGAGCGATGATCAAAGGAAGGCCCCGTCTGAGAGAGATGAAGAAAAGTGTCCTCTGTCCAGAGACTGCTTTAAAGTGTGTGTCTGTGTGTTTCCCTTTGGCAGGACACACCTGTCACTAGCCACTCTGCTTGGCACTGAGACACAGCTGTCAGTGTGACACTCCAGCCAGATGTCACCAATTCAGGACTGCCCTAGGAGGAACATCCCCAGATTCACAGCACACACGGTGACCTACGTCAAAGAAATGCATAACTCTGATGGCATCATAAATAAACATCAAGCAGAAAGTACGTTTCGCTGTTAAACTCTTATAAGTATATTACCTGTACATGATTGTTGACCTAAGCCACTCTCAAGGTGGCATATGGTTAACACTTAATTTGGCATAGAGCTGATTTTAGAGGTTATGCAATGTTGTTTGAGTGCATGACTAATACCTGCATTCAGCACTTCCTCATTACTGTAAATCAACTCCTTAATCTAGTATATGGATTATAGTGGTTGCATAACGTAATTATGTAATTCTTGGTAACATTTTATGACACCATATTTTATTAATCAAACTAAATTGCCTGTAGTTCTTGGATAAAATTGGAGTGATTGTGGGATATTTTCTACACATAGTGTCTTGTAGTGCAGGGGTTTTCAAACTTTTGAATGCCATGGAGCCCCCAGATATGATACCCTTGTGAGAGACCCCCTTCCTAAAACAAAGACAACTGTATATTTTTTGTATAAAGACCAATTTATGAAATATAATAAATATGAAGGAGAGATGAACACAAACAACAACAACAACAATAAAATATATTTAATGTAAATAATTTCGTAAAATAATATTTAGTTTAACAGGTCTGTAGATCAATCCATGCAAATACGTATTCAGATTAACTGTCATGTTCAACATGTACAATAGTTAAAAAAAAAAATAATAATAATAATAATAACTCCTCGCCATGGGCAAACCCTTCGAGATATCAAAAATCTCCTCGCAATTTTTCATCCTCAATGTCTTGAGATCATGTTTACCGAGTTTCGTGAACGGGTGGAAAACCTCAGAGGAGTATTTCAAATTCCAGAGCATGCTTTTTTTAAACAGCCCTGAATAGCTGACTTCCTGTTGGGCGGAGCCTATGACATAGAGCGCGAAAGTTGTTTGGCTCAATGAGATCTATAAGTGTACTGAGTTTCATATAAATACATGCAAGTGTGTGTGAGCTATGGTTCAAGATTTCTGCCTGTGTTCCAGGGGGCGGTGTAGAGCCACTGTGCCACGCCCGGGTCCCAGTCTCTGCAGCGTCCTGATGACCGAAGATTCCAATGTGTGTGCCAATTTTCAAGAGTTTTTGAGCATGTTAAGGCCCCCAAAAACCCCCGTTTAGTCGAAAGAAAAAAAATATATATATAGCTGCAAGCAGCGATGGCGGGCTCAAGCCATCAGTGCAAACGCCACCCCGGTGGCATCGGGAAAACTGTGCCCAGCGGGCATAAGCATTTACAGTAACCCTCTGGCAATCAAGTTTTAAGGGATAAGGCAGTTAAAGGGTTAATCCGACCCATCTAGACTTTGAAATCACATACACAGAACAATATATATAACTTTATTAACACTTTATTTTAATATATATAAAAAATGTATAAGGTGTGCATTGTAGCTGACACCTTAATGAACACATTACAATTGATTTATGACTGCAAGTCTTTCTCCTCAAATGCTATTGAGCTTCAGATTTGCGTTTGAGCCCATGTGAAAAAGTAGCATAATTTACATATGACTTACAGTTTGTTTTAATAAATATCAAACATTCAATTTAATTGTGCATTATAGCTGTCACCTAGATGAACAATTACAGTTGTTTTTATGACTGTAAGTCATTCTCTTCAAATGCTACTGGCATTAGAAAAGTTTATAACAATATCACATGTAACTTTACAGAAGGTCCCTAAATTTGAGACTCTCGAATGTCCAATGTCAAGCCAACTTTATGCCTGTTTTTTTTATTTATTTTTTTACTTTCTTTAGTTTTCTTTTCTCTGTGCCGGATTGCTGATGTCCTTTACCTGTGCATAGATGTCCATTCATCATTTACGAACATTTCAGCCGCAAACATGAGATGCGAGCGTTCGCGAGCGAGGATGGGATAATGGCGCATGTTTTTATTTTTTTTATTTTTTGTTTTGTTTTTTGAGCAACTGGGATGGTGCCCCCTCTGGGAGTTGGTGCCCTACGAAGACTGCGTACTCAGCATATAGAGAGTGGCGGTACTATCTGGAAGATATATTCCTCAAACCGTCATACAAGAGGAGGTGATGCTAGTCCTTCAAAAATCACTCAAAACCTATCTGTTCATAAAGCCTATATATAAAGTCTTAATATATAGTATTCCACAATACGTCATGCTATTCTAATTAAGTAATTTTTTGGGATCTTTTACGTCTCTCAGAACCTGACACATTGTAATTCTGAGACTCCAGGAAAGTTGCAGTTCTGGAAAAGGGTGGCACTGTAGACTAAATGCTCCCTGATTGTTACGGATCACTCGGGAGGCTGAGGAGTAACAGACAGAATGGTTCATTGAACAGACACAAGCAGAGGAGCAGGTAGTGTAGGGTGATGTGAGGGATGGATCCGTGCAGGCTGGGTGAAGACGTCAGAGGAGGAAGGTGAACCACACACACGCACACTGGGGATCTGGATCTTCGGAGAATCGCTGGACAGAGGTAAGTAGAAGAAGAGTTAGTCCTAAGAGTTAGCATACAGGTAAGACCTTGTCACGAATGAGACCGGACATCAATTGAGTGTGTTTGTGTGGTTTTTAGGGTGCTGAGGTGATTGGGTGGTGATGAGGATCAGGTGGATGTGCTTAGTATTCCGGTGAGGGCGTGCGTAGTGATTGCGTGGAGGTGGAACCTGGCGTGTTTGTAACACTGATAGTGTCACACCTAATTCTTCTCTTTAATTCTTAATTCTTTTGCAGTTTACTTGTTTCTGTTCTTCTCCACCTGTTTTTTTCTGACCCTTCTGACCCAGTAAGCATTTTGCTATCCAGTGGTCATGTCTTTAATTTGCAATTAATGTAGTGATCTAATTTTGAATATTTCTCATGAGGATCTAATAATTTAGTTTTTTTTCAGTCTGAGTGAAATGTCTTTTTTTGGCTCATTTTATCAGTAAAGGAAAAAGTGCCTAATAATTCTGCACACCTGAATATAAGGAGTTTGTTTTTCTCTTCCAATCTTCATGGTCAACTACATATATATCACACTCGTTGCCTTCTCTTGTGCAGCTCAACTAATTCACATCCCATTCGTCAATATTTGTGATATCACAAATCCCGAAAAAATCTTTTGTTGTAGTCCAAACAATTTGTTCGTTGTAGTTTTTAAAAGGTGATTTTTGTTAAATAAAATATCTCCTTTTGAAATGGACTTTCAGCTTTGTAACTTTGCAGAACTTTTTTATGCTGAAACAGCAACATTACAGACTAACTAAAGTTGAAAAATTGAAAAAGCATAATAGCACTCCTTTGATAGGCATTATTAAGCAGTTCATAAATACAGCTATAAATATTTTGTTATTGAGCATATCTAAAAAGTTCAATCATTGTATTTTCATACTTTAATGGTCAATTTATCATTTATAAATTATTGCATTATTTACAAATCAGTTATTAAGGAGTTGTCAGTGGTTTATGAAATCATTAAGAAAGTGAAATTAAGTGTCTACCGTGCAAAAACGCAACACAGGTTTTTATTTTATTTTATTTTTTTATTAATTATCTTCAGTCTTCACGGACCTTCACGGGGTTTAACAAGACAGTTACACGAGTTCCACCAATCAGGTGCATCACTGTGGGATTATGGGATTGTTCAGGATTGTGGGTAATGAAGTACTTATCCAAGACATCGCGAATAAAAGTCATTTATCTCAAAACAAGGTTAGTGCCCCATGAACTTTTGGCGTTTATATGAGCATATACTATCGCTTAGTACAGCCGTAGTTGGTTTTAAGTCTATCATGTATGGTTACGTTTTTATGGCTTATACCCCAACTGTCAAGGCAGAAATTGTATTGAATTTTTACTTCAGGCACCGGCTGTGGGCGGGACTGTGATGCTCTATGAGATCTATAAGTGTACTGAGTTTCATATAAATACATGCGTGTGTGAGCTATGGTTCAAGATTTCTGACTGTGTTTCAGGGGGCGCTGTAGAGCCCCTGTGCCACGCCCGGATCCCAGTCTCGGTGGCGTCCTGATGCCCGCAGATTACAATGTGTGTGCCAATTTTCAAGAGTTTTTGAGCATGTTAAGACCCCCCAAAACCCCCGGAAGGTTTAATAAAAAAAAAATAATAATAATAAGTATAATCCTTGGAAGAACAATGGGCCTCTAGCCCTTTGGGCTTGAGCCCTAATAGTAAGAATAATCCTTAGAAAATCAATAGGGCTCAGCGCCCCTTCGGGCTTGAGCCCTAATTATAAGACATGGAGAAAGGAGACTTGCTAACAGTGCCTCCAGTTTTCAAATCAATTAAATTCCAATTTATTTGTATAGCGCTTTTCACAATACATATCGTTTCAAAGCAGCTTTACAGAAAATGCACGTGTCTACATTACAAAGCAGATGTGAATGTGTCAATGTAATGTTCATTTCACAAATGAATAGTTCAAGATAACAGAATCATTCAGTTAGGTAACATGAATTAATTTCAGGCAAAAGCTAATTAAACCAATTATTACAAGTGTGATCATAATGATTACAATAAAGAGACATTTTGGCAGATTCCAGTCGGCGTCATCTGGGATCCTCGCAAGGGTAAGCATCATCTCTTCAAAGATGTTTTCCTTTTCTCTTTAAGCACAGCCTTAACAAATCCTCTCAACCACTCAATACCGTCCTGACTATTGTTCTACTGGCTCCTCTCAACAGCGAGATTTGTGTCATTCGCCCACAGACATGGAGGCTTTATGTATTATATAAAGTCCTCGTAAAAACCCTGGCCCTGCAGTGATGACTATACGATGATGGCAAGAGTCCACATATCTTTCTGAGCATTTACACACGCACACACACAAAGTACCTAAAAGCACATTCTCGAGACACAGCGACCCCTGAATTATTTTTAGCTCAACTAGCACTGAGAACTTCACTGCTAAGAGAAGCATGATTCAGAAAAGTATGAAAATAGTTTATGTTATTTAAAGAGCCCTGAGAAACACAGTAATCTCTCAACAAAACAGAATAAAACCCCATTGGTGATGAAAACAGTGAAGTCTTGCTTATGGAACATCAAAACAGTCCCTTCAGCAGATATACAAAGAGATAAAGGCACCTCCTCTGTGCTTGGAGACATATAAACAGTTTCTTGAGTTCAAATGCGGGATATGTGCTCCTGATGTAAATCTATTGATAAAGACTCAAATGGGCAAGACATATCCTCCCACACAGACGCCAGCAGCCAATCATCAACACATTTATCTGCTTGATCTAATAAAAATAGATTTTACAGTTAAGAGTTTCTGTTAAAGATACACAATGTTTAAAGAGTGTTGGTTGTGGGGGCACACAATGCAGCCTGCTGTGTGCACAATTGAATAACTAGTCAATATAATATCAAAGTGACCTCTACTGTGACATTGTGATAACTGATCTGTGGTGTTGTATAACTATAAGAGAATTTCAAGCTGGCAGATGTGGTCTTACACAACACTGCATTTGCTTGAGCACATTTCAGTCAAGGTGAGGGGGCTGTGCATTCATGAGGATATTCCCAGCTCACGAGTAAACAGAAATACTGCAGAGGTGCTTGAACTGGACAGAATGCATCCACCTTTTTCTTCATTGCGGAATTAAGCCTTCAAAATAAACTTAAAAAACAATCTTTTTAAATTAACTTAAAAAATAATCAAAATAAACCCATGTTAAATTCATGAAACAAAACCTTGTGAATCACTCAGTTAGTTCAAAGTAAAATACATGCAAAAAAAAAATAGCTCCTCTGTTCAAACACTAGACCTGTAGCATCCTCGTGCTGCAGTAATAAATAGTGGGGGAACAAACAATATACAAACAAACAAAAAAAGGAAAAACAAAACTAGTCCGCCCCAAAGGCCTTTCCCATTTCTTTTGGGCCCGATTACCAGCTCAAGCGCTCGGGCGGACTAGACAATATACCCAAGAAAAACAAAAACAAACAAGCCAAAAAAATCAAATACAACAAGAGCAACAAATGGGCTCCGTAGAGCTGAAAATACAAACATCAAAACACCTTTATTAATCATATTAATACAATCATCCCATGTTAAAACTATTTAATACTTTAAATCAACTCATACCTGTCTCCAAGATCCAAACAATCCACATGCGAACCTCTCGCATACGAACACCAAGAGTGTCGATTTATTTCCGCCGGCCAGAAACAAACTTTCCCTCGTTTCTGCATAGCAGCCCTAGGAATCTCATCTACTCCCACTGTGGCCATTGGCACACTTCTAAGCTCAGTTCTATATACCTGTCACATTGGGCCATCTTGATCTACTGGAATAATCGAGTAAGGAGCCCCCCGTTCTTTAGGCTGTTGCACTACCCTATCCAAAGTAGAGTCCCACATGTCCTGAATCTTGGTACGACCCCTCACTACATGATTACATGTATAAACAAGAGCACCTTCTCCAATACCCGAATCTGTTACTTTGGACTCATAACTTTGATCTCTTAGCTGCCTCCTAGACTCCAGCCGCCGCCTCACATGATCATAGGCCCCTTCCAATAACTCCTGGTGCTCTTTCACCCAATCTTCCACAGAACGTTCTCCTACCTCTTCTGCTTCAGCACCCAATACGAAATCAATAGGTAGCCGAGGCTCTCGACCAAACATCAGGTAATATGGAGACCTACCAGTTGACTGATGTACTGTAGTATTATAGGCATAAACTAACTGGGAGAGATACCGTGGCCAACGCCTCTTCTGGCCAGGGGGTAAAGTATGCAACAGATCATGCAGTGTACGGTGAAACCGTTCACACTGACCGTTGCCCTGTGGATGATATGGTGTTGTGCGGCTTTTTTGAATATTATAAACCTTACAGAGCTGCTGTATCAGATTACTTTCAAAACTTCTGCCCTGATCTGAATGTATCCTACTAGGGGGGCCAAACAAATTAAACCAATGCTTCACCAACACATCAGCTACAGTACTAGCTCGCTGGTCCTTTGTGGGCCTGAGTATATTTGGAGAAAACATCTGTTAATACCAATATATTTTCCCTGCCATCCGATGCTGGCTCCAAAACGGTCAAATCTATTGCCACTACCTCGTGTGGACGATTGGCCTGAATACTCCCCATGAAGGGCCTAACTTTAGGTTGCACAGCCTTAGCAAGAATGCACCTTACACACTCATGACACCATTTCTCAATGTCCTTTGCCATACAAGGCAAATAACAGCGCGATCACACCAACTGTAAAGTGCGTTCCACGCCTTGATGTCCATGGTTATCATGAAGACTGGAAAGCACATTCTGCTGCAAACACTGAGGCAGAACCAGCTGAAAGACCTCCTTACCTCCGTCTGGAGCATAAATGCACCGATATAGCACTGAATCTTTCTCCTTAAGCCGCTCCCACTGTCGAACAAGCTCCTTAGTACCTGGCCCAAATGTAGCTCGCTCGTTTGGACCCGGAAATCTATCTTCCATCCAATGAACCAAAAAAGGTCCGATAACTGGATCCTGCTTCTGCAGCAAAGCAAGATCTACCCCCGAACAACCTGGAAGAGTAAAAATCTCAGACTGAACACACCAAGGTATTCTCTCCACAGTATTCCCTCCACTTTGAACTTCAGACAACTTCGGCTGCATATACTGACGGGATAATGCGTCCGCATTCCCATTTCGAGACCCTGGACGATACTTCAAAGTCAAGTTAAATGCAGCTAACTGAGCAGCCCATCTCTGCTCTACCGCACCAAGTTTGGCAGTATCCAGATATCGCAATGGATTGTTGTCAGTATATACTGTACAAGATGTACCCAGCAAGTACTCCCTAAACTTTTCGGAGACTGCCCACTTAAGGGAAAGGAACTCTAACTTCATAGAGCTATAGTTCTGCATGTTTTTTTCAGATGGTTTTAGCCACCTACTAGCAAAGGCAACTGGTCGTAACTTACCATCATGCTCCTGCGACAACACGGCTCCAAGACCCGAATGGCTAGCATCTATTTCTAAAACAAATGGCTTCTGAAAATCGGCATAAGCCAAAACTGGAGCAGATATCAGAGCTTGTTTCAACTGATGGAAAGAATCATCACACTCTACATTCAAATATAAGCCAAGTGGTTTCCTTGGAGTCTTACCTCTTTTTCCTGCTACACTTAACTGGGCCACCACTCGATGCAATGGTGCTGCCATCTTTGCAAAACCTGCAACAAACCTACGATAGTAACTGGCGAAACCAAGGAAAGATCGCAGTTCTACCAAATTACTTTGAGTTTTCCAATCCCGTACTGCTGCCACCTTATCTGGGTGTGTAGTAACACCTTCCGCTGAGACCACATGACCAAGGTACCTAACCCGAGTCTGAAAAAAATGACACTTGGACAATTTAACCTTTAAACTCTGTTTCTGAAGATGCAAGAACACCTCCTCCAACCGTTCCAAATGCTGTTGAACAGAGGAAGAAAACACAATTAAATTGTCCAAGTATAACCAAACTGATTGATACCGGCAGTCACCAAACATACGCTCCATGAGGCGCTGAAGAGTACTAGGAGCATTGCACGACCCAAATGGCATCCTATTGAATTCAAATAATCCAAATGGGGTGCAAAAAGCTGTCTTAGCCCTATCCTTTTCAGCAACTTCGACCTGACTATAACCACTGGCTAAGTCCAGTGTTGAAAACCATTTTGCACCAGTAAGACCGTCCAATGACTCTTCAATTCGCAGCAACGGAAAAGCATCTTTCCTGGTTTTTGTATTTAACTGCCGATAATCTACGCACATTCGAAGACCTCCATCCTTCTTCTGTACTAGTACAATTGGAGATGAATAGGGGCTACAACTTTCCCGTATTATTTGGCTATCTAACAGTTGTTTAATATGAGCTCTCACCGCCTCATATTGCGAAGGGTGAATCCGGCGATAGGGCTGCCGAACTGGAGCTTCATCCAAAAGAGGAATTTCATGAGTTATAAGATTAGTACACCCAACATCCATATCAGTCTTAGCAAACAAGGTACGATATTTAATTAATAAAGCTTTAGCTTTCAATTGCTCAGTCTCATCTAAACCATCAAAAGATGGAAAACCCATCCACTCTTCCTCCAAGTGCTCAACTTGCTGAGAGGTAACATAAGCCATACATTCATTACCACCAACCTTCTCAGAAAACTCAGCTTGTGGATCCTGCTCAGCCACCACATTAGCCACAGAAACAGTTGCTATAACCCTACGTGGGGTCAACCAAACATCAGAATAACTGACATTGGTTACAGGTACATAAGCAATTCCCCTCTCGGATGAAATAAAAGCCGTAGATACCAACAGCCCCTCTGGCAAAACACCCTCAAAGTCTAGTGATTCAACTAAAAATTGAATTTGTTCTTGTGAGGGGACCTTAGGACATGTGACTGGAACAAATGTTAAAGCTCCTGCAGCAACACACACTGAAGACCCACCTCGCACTTTTACCTTATGAGGCTCCAATGAATTCATTATAGCTTCCTCAACTTGGCAATGCCTCAGGGCCTGCCTCCATCCTGGGGCAGAATCCTGCACACAAGGGATATCAAAAAGACTGGCGCCATGTTGTTGAAATAACTCTTGATAAAACCCTTTAATGATATTCATGCCTAACACAGCAGGGGTTTTCAATTTTTTATACTGCATTTGAGGGTCCCTGGGATCTTTCACTACAAGGATACCCATAGATGGCATGCATTTTCCAAGAACCGTGATGTCCAACTATAAATAGCCCAAATAAGGCAATTTTAAACCATTTCCCGCTCTATGATCGAACCATGAACAATCATGAAGTGGGACATTCTCAAGGTGAGCAAAGTGTTTATTATAACAACTCTCAGTTATGGTGGTAACCATTGAACCTGTATCCAACAATGAAGAAATCACTACATCCCCAAACTTAACTTCCATCACTGGACAATAACTCACAAGTGTGGATGTAGTATGTGCATCAGAGCCTAACGTTACCCCAACCAGTGTGTGGCTATGTACACTGGCGGGTTCTAGTTTTCCGACTGCGTTACATTCTCTTTTTCTGTCTGTGCAGGTCTAGGCTGTAGGGGAGCTAAACATTAGCGTGCAATATGCCCCAACTGATCGCAGCGAAAACATCTTAAATCAGTTTCAGCCTTTCTTCTACTTCTAGGAGTAGTGAAAGTAGTAGAAACATTTGTACCAATTTTTAAGGGGCTCAGCGCCTTCATTAATGAGTCCAACTGACTCTGTTGTCCCTCAATAAGTGCTCTAAGCTCTCAATAGTCACACTGATTTGCACTTTTGGGCTCGCTAAACACCTTAACTTGGGCCTCATTAGAAAAGTACAAGGGGTTATTTGGTTTTTGTTTAAAAGACGGTCCTTCACATTGAGCCATCCACTGGACAGCTTCCCTACGTACATCATGAATTGTCCAGTTAGGATGTGCACGCACTTGGTCTCTTAATCTCACACCCAAGTTTTGATCTCTAACCTCATCACAAAACTGATCACGGAGATCTCTTTGAGATTTAACATGAGCCAATTCATTTGACTTCACAATTTGATCCATTAAAGGTGCCATGTGCAAAAATGGAGCTAAAAATATTTTAAAAATTACCCTCACGCATCAAAAGTATGAGAAGAAATAAGGGCGATGATGTCATTAAAAAAATGTAAAGTTATAGTGCTGCAGAGATATCAACCTTAATTAGCAGTAGCATTACTAGCCCCGGCCCGACAGGTGTCGTAATACCAGTTTCGGCCATGGGAGGCGGTATGCGGGCAACATAACCACCAGCCAACCTGCAATACACGAATAACTCGCACGGCTTGTGGGCGTAATCTAACCTGATGTCAATCAAGCGGAAGGATGGTTGAAGACCACCACCCGCTACAGGGAAACAACCGCGCTCGGAAACACAAATCAAATCCGATAAGAAAAGGAGCCGAACCAGAGTAAACATCGGCACTGCTTTCAATCGCAGGAGACAACTGATGGACCTGAAAGAAATGAGGTTCGACACCGAACTTGCAACATTTCTTTTGGATTGGTAAGTTAGATGCTGTTAGTATTTCGCTAGAAGTTTGTTTTATATGTTTGTGTATTTTTTTTCGGGAAGTTATAACATAGAAATGTATTGAAGGCTGTTCTATAAACGTGCTAATGTTAGCGATGGCTAACCGTAGCTGCGTTTGATAATTAGCTAGCTATAACTTACCCATATTTTTATATCATAAGTAACCTGCTCTGTCTAGTCTGTTGGTCTCCGTGTCCTCTTTGCTTCGTGGTTTTTCTGTACGTGAGAAAATTGATGTGTGGCGTGAAAGCGTGTGAAAAGAGTCAATTGCGTGTGTCTCACGGTGAATGCTTGAGAGTTGGCAGTGGTTACGTTGGTTGGCGCTAGCTTGGTCAACATCAGCTGTCTGATGTTGACAGAATGCTGTCTGTCAAATTAATTTAATTCAAATAATGTGTATATACAACTCAATGTAATATGAACAAAACAAATATGAACATATTCACTGGTAAAGGTGAAGGGGAGTAGCTTGAAGATGTTATGTTTCAAAATCACTTGACATCACCCAACGTTCCTCTGGAGGCAAAACGTCCACTTATAGCAGCGGTTCTCAATTCCAGTCCTCGCGCCCCACTGCTCTGCATATTTTGCACGTTTCTCTTTGTTAACACACCCGATTCAGATAATCAGCTCGTTAGAAATGAACTCCGTGCATGAACTGTTTTTCAAAGGTGCATTGCTCCCTACTCTCTGAGCAGGGGAAATCTGTCGAAGTTTACCTCACATCGAAACATTCATTCACTGATTTGTGCTGTGCAGCGTCTTTAAACATGGACAACTGTGACATCATATACCTCTGTAAATCAATACAATTTAAATTCACGTCTTGCACACTTCAATGCACTTTGATTGGAACATATAGCTACGTTCACTTCGAACTGGAATCATGGCTGAATATCCTGTGATGTCCACTTCGCAGGGCACTTATGTTCGAATAGAACAAATGTCTGAAGCTCTAAGAGAAACGTTCAAAATGTGCAGAGCAGTGGGGCGCGAGGTCTGCAATTGAGAACCGCTGTCTTATAGGCTTCGGCTATGCTCTAGTGTTGTTGTGAAGGTAGGGGCGGAGCATTGAGACTATGCTGTTTCTCGTTTGTTACTCTAGAGTAGACCAATTCACTTTATTGAGGCATACTGCCCCCATCTGGTATGGAATGTGGAGTATAACTTGATTTTTTTGCCAGATATGACAGATGGCACCTTTAAAGTCATCAATGCGTGGGAGTAATCTAAAAGAGACTCTCCCTCTTGTTGTTTACGATTAAAAAAACAACGCTGCAAGGAAATATGAGAATGTAAACACCCATAAATTTCTCGTAACACTCTGAATATATCATCCACACACTCTTTTTCCACCCTTGGGAGATATTTTATCTCTATTCGAGCAGTACCCTCTAAATGATTGTATACCCACAGAGCTTTTTCTTTCTCAGTAGGTTTTGTTTGAATATGGATCTCTACCAATTCAATCCATTCTTCTATGGTAAGAGAATCAGACCTATCCAAATTTCCTGAAAACTTGGGTACCTTCTCAGTTTGTTGAATAAACACCACTTGTCTCCCTCCCTCCACTTCAATCGCAGCTGAACCCACACTATCCACACTACTGCTTGAAGGCCCAGATGGAGCAGTTGGTGAATCAAGTCTTTGTGCATGTTGTTCAGGATCCATGGTGCCTCCTACAGCTCCTTCCAACGACATGACCCTGGAACTCGTCTGCTGTAGAAGCACAACAACCCAATGTTGCTCTTGTTAACACCCCCCAAAAAAATAAAAGAAAACTAGTCCACCCCAAAGGCCTTTCCCATTTCTTTTGGGCCCGATTACCAGCTCAAGCGCTCGGGTGGACTAGACAATATACCCAAGAAAAACAAAAACAAACAAGCCAAAAAATCAAATACAACAAGAGCAACAAATGGGCTCCGTAGAGCTGAAAATACAAACATCAAAACACATTTATTATTATATTAAAACAATCATCCCATGTTAAAACTATTTAATACTTCAAATCAACTCATACCTGTCTCCAAGATCCAAACAATCCACATGCGAACCTCTCGCATACGAACACCACGAGTGTTGATTTATTTCCGCCGGCCAGAAACAAATGCACCTACTATTTTCGTTCCTACCCCTGATATTTATACTTGGCTAACCACACCCCCTTGATTCACAACTTTATGGCCTTGGTATCACCTGCTACATTCATGTATATGGAAACAATGAGAAGAATAACAACATGCAGTGAACGGTAAACCTGTTTGCATTATAAACCAGTGTGTTCGTAATTAACACAACACGTTCAAATAAAATGGTAGCTGGATGTGGACGAGACCGGAAGACCCATAGAATTTACAAATGGCTGTGCCCATTTTTACGGGAAGAAAAAGGTGGATAATGTGATGAAAGACAACCACTGGAAATTTAAATTATTATTTTTTTCATTAGAATTGGAATAATTGGTTTATAATGCAAGCTAAATTGATTAGCTGTGGCCTAGTGGTTAGAGACTTGGACTAGTTACCCAAAGATCACAGGTTCGAGTCTTGGTGCTGGCAGGAGTTATAGGTGGGAGGGAGTGAATGAACAGCGCTCTCTTCCACCCTCAATACCCATGGCTATGTACTCAATACTCATTGCTCCCAGTTGCTCCTGGGCGTTGATATATAGCTGCCCACTGCTCTGGGGGTGTGTTCATGGTGTGTTTACTTCTCACTGCTGTGTGTGTGCACTTGGATGGGTTAAATGCAGAGCACTGATTCTGAGTATGGGACACCATACTTGCCAAAATGTCTTGACTTTCAGAATTTATGACGCATCCTTTTAGTTTTTAGGGTATTTTCAGTGCATACTACACTAACTTTTGCATAGCAAACTTTTACATTATTTTGATTAAGTTTTTACAGGCGGATAAAAGCTCATCAACATTGTGCAGAGCTCCGTGGATTAATGAGGCACGTTTCAAAATAATACCTCATCCGTCCTGCGGGACACTGGGGACAGCGGGGGTTAAAACTGTGAAAGGATACTGCACCATCATGCGGTTAAAGAGGGTTTGGCAGGCTATATGTAAAAAAAAAAGCCTGACGTCACGCAGGAAAAAAAAAATATTACATTCAAAAATAGTCAAACGAAACACCTATAACATATAATAACCTATAATATATATTCAACTAAAAAAATATAATTAAACTGAACTTGTAAATAGACGGAGACTTGCATTTGAATATTTCTGATTATTTTTATTTATTTATTTTTATTTTTTGCTTGACATCTTATGCTGTGTTTTTACAAGGCATGGCTTGGTGCTAACCGGAAGCGGAAATAGCGAGGGAGCGATTGACAGTTGCTGGTCAACTGAAGTAGTTCGCCAGCAAAACAATAAAATTGTGCAGAGATGGAGCTGAGTGAAATATTATACAACAAGGCTGAATACATCGAGACGGTACGTTAGTAAAATCGATCATATGGCAACTCAATCGAGCGCTTGCAAAGAATACATTCTGAATGATCTGACCAAACTGCTAACGTTACTTCTCTGCAACCCGAATGTGTATTGTATTATAAACATAGATGACTCTTCAGCACAAAAGTGTTAGTTTGCAATAACTTAGTAATAAAGCTTAGTAACTTAGTACTTAGTAAACGTCTGTATTATTTGCACATGGTGTTCTTTGAACCGTCATGTGATGGTAACTTGCACATTTGATCTCACTAGGCATCAGGCAACAAAGTCAGCAGACAATCGGTTCTCTGCGGCAGTCAGAACATTGTTCTCAATGGAAAAGTGAGATTTTTCTCTCATTTATTTCGTCTTGTTATTTTCCACAGCTGTGTGTTAACTGTGTGAAATGGGCTGTTTTTCAGACTATCGTGATGAATGACTGTATCATCAGAGGAGATCTCGCTAATGTCAGAGTTGGGCGCCACTGTGTCATTAAAAGTCGCAGTGTGATCAGACCTCCGTTCAAGAAATTCAGCAAAGGGTGATTTCATGTAAAACACCTGTATTCTTGCTGAAACAGTTTGTACGATTTAACTTGCTTACCTTTGTTCTTGTTCTGTGTACACCAGCGTGGCTTTCTTCCCCTTGCATATTGGGGATCATGTGTTCATAGAGGAGGACTGTGTGGTCAACGCTGCACAGATAGGATCATACGTCCACATTGGCAAGAACTGTGTGATTGCAAGTAGCTCCCTCATTTGTAACATCCCATTTGATTTGTGGGTGTAACATTTTACCTGATGGTGCTTAACTGCGATGTTTTTTTTTTTAGGGTCGGCGCTGTGTGTTGAAGGACTGCTGTAAGATACTGGATAATACTGTCCTTCCCCCAGAGACAGTGGTTCCTCCATTTACTGTATTCTCGGGCTGTCCAGGTGGCTACCTTCAGATACATTTACTTGATTTATTTCTTGGTAAATGTAAATATAGGCTAAGCTTTTTTATTCTGTATTTCAGGTTTGTTTTCAGGAGAGCTCCCTGAATGTACGCAGGAACTGATGATCGACGTTACCAAGAGTTACTACCAGAAATTCCTCCCTCTTAGCCAGATCTAGGACTGGACTTTGATTATGGACTTATATTCCCCAACCATCTCTCGTATCTAAGTTACAGATGCAAATCTCAAACAACAAAGAAATGCCACTATAAGTTTTGTTCACAGTTGTATTCACTTGCAGTAAAAGTCTCTCGCTATACATAGTATATGAAACTATAAAATATGTGGTTTGTATGCAAAACACCATAATCTCTCCTTGTTGTCATGTCAGTGTTTTTAGATTTCTGTTGATGCATCTCATATAATGTAACTGTACATTGCAGTCCTGTTGGCGGGGCTGGAAAAATATCATGACAGTGTTTTACTGTTAGACTGAAGGGCCTTTATTTATTCAACTTTGCCATTTCTGCAACACTAAACATTTTCTGTTTGTAAAGACAGATTACAGATACAGATTACAGATAATAAATGCTTTTTTAAATGTCTGTACTGACTTATTTGAAATGACCACAGCATGTTTTGTTTTAAATGTCTGTACTGACTTATTTGAAATGACCACAGCATGTTTTGGGGCCTTTTACCAAACAACACACTCCTTTTGTAAGGTGCAGTCACATTAGTGAAATTTTGGTTGACAAAAAAAACAATATTTAATTAAGAGAACCATTGTTCACTGTCATTGGTGTAGCAATGTTTGAAGCACAGCTCACACAAATGTCATTTTCAAATCAAGCAGCTTTCTGTTGGTCAAAGTGGTGAATCTGGTGATCTTGATCATGTGAATTCCTATATAAAATCCTTTTTGGATTTTGCCTGTGAATGTTTGCTGAACAATGGTAAATCAAACTAGTCTTAGAAATATTATCTAACAGTGCAAGGAACAGGATGACATGCAAAAAAATACAGCTACATTTTCAGTTTTTGAGGTAGGGATTGTTCAGTCTATCTGAAGCAATGGATTTCTAGAAACATACTTCACACAATTTAAGTACAAGAATTAAGACCTTTCATCTATGTATACTGTAACTTGCCCGTTTGTGTAGTGGGGAAAACGGTGAGCTTTGGTCTCTTCTAGAACGCAACGCAAAACTAATAAAAACACAAAAATAAACATAAAATGTCAGATTTTTTTTAATCACTATTTCTTTTTAAAGCACAAATGCTAAAACCATACGGCGGCACATTCAAACAATAAACAATACCACTCGTACATATAGAAAATTTGCATGTTCTCGCTTTTCTTTCTATATTTTTTTGTTCAAATTATGTATGATACTGTTCAAATATTCAGGGTCAATAAGATTTTTAAAAGAAATCATTTTATTCAGAAATAAATTACATTTTAAATATTAAAATGGAAATATATTTCACAATATTACTGTTTTTACTGTATTTTGGATTATATATATGCAGGTTTGGTGAGCAAATCTCTTTCTTAAAAAAAAAAAAAAAAAAAAAGGTAAAGCTAACTGGCCCCAAACTTTTAAATGGTAATGTAAATTGACATAAGCATGGGGTCTCTATAATGCACACTGGCACGCAGTGCTCTTCCTCATACACAGATCAGCCAATTTGTTCAAAATCTCTTCATGCCTTCATTTCTTACTGTTCTTGAAGGGCGCTGGCCACTGTCTACCTTTTAAAGAAAAGAGTACTCTACAGAGCTGGGGACACTGCAGTAAAGCTTCAGTACTGAACTGGTAAAACAGCATAAGGCTCACTCAGTCCAGATTCCACTCACATAACCACTGCTGACACTGTGCCTGTTGCTCCTCATTCTCCTCTGGGGGGCTCCTGTGCACTGGCTGTAGCTCTTCTTGGATTTCAGGTTGTGATTTTGTCAAAATATTCTTCAGCAAGTCCTCCAGGACATTCACACATCTCTGTGGTGCCCATTTAGAGTCGAAGGTGGGTACAAAGGGATCTGGGGCTGTGACATGGATGGGTTCATTTTCTAGTGGGATGTGCAAGAAGTAGGCATGCAGCATCATGCGATACGGAGCACTGTCTGTGCGTAGACTGTAAGTGTAGTCTCCCACTATGGGGTGACCAACAGCTCTGCAGTGAACTCGGAGCTGGTGCGTCCGTCCTACAGGGTTAGTGATACTTAGACCTTTTTCCAATTGACAGTATGTTTCATCTATATTTTGTCTGTATTTTTGATGATGCTGTACCTGTCAGAGGCTCTAGAAGCACTTTTGTCACTGGATCTCCGTCATATTCGCCATACTCTAAAACTGTCAGCTTTGTTTGACAGCTCTTAGGATTCTCACAACCTACAACACATAATATGAAATTGGTGCATGGATGCAATTCTATTAGTTTAAAGGAAAAGTTCATCCTAAAATGTAAATGTGCTCACACTTAGGCTATCAAAGATGTAGATGAGTTTGTTTGTTCCTCGGGAACAGAATCAGATCAATTATAATGTAATATTATAATATAATAGCTTTATATTATATTATATCACTATTAAATCATTATATGATTATATCACTTGCTCACCAGTGGATCCTCTGCCACAAATGGGTGCCATCAGAATGAGAGTCCTCAAAGTCCATCAATTAACATCTTATGAAATGAAAAGCTGTGTGTTTGTAAGAAACAAATCTATGATAAAGAAATGTTAATCTTCCAGCTCAAATTTCAGTCATGTAGCCATAATGTTGCTTTTTTCAGAGAGAGAGAGAAAAAAGAACTTCTGAATCAGGAGAGAAATATACAAAGAACAAACATCGTTTACATCCAAAAATAGTCCCGAACAGTTTTAAACAAAGATGTCAGTGGATTATTGATGTGAAAGGAGAACAGGAAATTATTTTTTTCTACTGAAGGAAGCATTATTACAGATTATGGACATATTTTAACTAGAAGCAATTGTTTAAAGCTAAGCCGCCTTGATTGATCTGTTGCTTACAAACACACAGCTTTTCACTTTACAAGACATTCATTTATGGACTGGAGTTGTGTGGATTACTTGTGGATTATGTGATTTTATCATCTGTTTGGACTCTCATTCTGACAGCACCCATTCACTGCAGAGGATCCATTGTTGAGTAAATGATGTGATGCAAAATTTCTGATGAAGAAACAAACTCACCTACATTGTGATAGCCTTAGGGTGAGTAAATGTAAAGCAAAATGCATTTAATTGTTGTGTTTAATTTGGATCAAAAGAGATTCTGACCGTCTGTTCCTTCAGTACACATCATATGGGTCTTCCCTTCGGTTGTGTTCTTGCCGATCGCAAAGTCCAGGGTCATTTTCTCCTCTGGCACAATGTCACGGACCTGCACAGGAAATAAAAAGCCATATATTATAATGGAAACCCTTCTATACACCCAATGAACGTCTGAATATTACAGTACCAGAGCGAGATAAGCTTTGGTCACAAGTCTGTCTTTAAAACAGCGGTACGCCTGGCCTGCTGCTGCCTTGTTCAGTGCTACACACAAAGCACCACTGGTAGAGAAATCCAGTTGATGACAAAACCTGCAGAATATCAGAATACATACGATTTAAATACTGATAAGATACATGTGCTTCTTTAAATAATTGCTCGTCTCGACACATAGCAAAGTAACAGAAAACCTGAAGCCGTAATAGGTGCCAGGATCTGCCAGCTCTGGGAAGCGATGCTTCAGCTGACTCTGGACAGTCTGTTTCTCATACCACATTTTGCTGTCGATACGGATATCCCAGTGTTTGTTGACAACTATATAGTTTGCACTGTGGTACAAAACACACATGTTCTCCAGGCTCGCAGGCTCCATGCTTCCCTTCTCGTTCAAAGCGAGTACAGTGTTATTCTTCTTCTGTGTGGTGCATCAAGACGTTTTGTGACAATATTTGTTACAAATTTAAATAACATATAATGACTAATAAAGGCACAGTAAGCACACGCAGTTTGCCTCGTTGCATTGTTATTGACTCAGCTTGAACTGTTGTTGTGCAGCATGCTGACTGTGGATTATTTACGTGCAGTCTTCTGTTTATTAGTCCTCTGCGCAGAGCAAACCTTCTCCTTCAGAGGAAGCTTTAGATCGCACACGCTTTAGTCAGTGGTCGTGCAAAAAATCGATCACTCTGACTGCTTTTCTGCTTTCTAGCTTACTGCGTAGATTAAATAAATTTACTTCGATAGATTGATTTCTGTGAGATCCATGCGTAACTGGCAGACATGATAGTTTCAAAATAAAAGCCTCATTGTTTCAAATAATGCGCATACAGGGTATTCCATCATTTAAATGGCATTATGATGTAATCCAAAGCTATCAGTTAAATATAACGTAGTTAATAATAATTCCGAATCGTGAAATATAATTATTTTCAATGAATTGGATTCATTCAGTTTGTGAACATTCAAATGAAATTGGTCAGGCTGTGTGCAGATATATAGCCTACTGATGGCTCTATGAATCTACTCGATGGAAAAGCAGCAATAGGGATAAGTATCCCTCAGTTATGTATTAAAAAAGATAGCCTTTTTACGAAATTTGTAGCAATTTTGTGGGCCAATGGGTGGGTAGACGGACAAAGTCCTGGAAGAAATGTTTTGTGTTCAGATTCCACTGCAGCACTAATGGCAGGAAGAGTAAGGCCACACGAGATTTAATCATTCAAATTCTGGTTGCACTAAATCGGGTGATAAAAGTGGGAAATATAGTGGGATTCATGTGGGATCCAGCACTTGTAGGGATTCAGGGGAATGAAGAGAGGCTGATGAGATGGCAAAAAAGCTACACACAAGAGTGAAGTTGATTTGAAAGTAATGTATGGAAGAGTTGAGTGCAAGAGTATTTTACAGCAAACAAAAAACAAAACAAAACAAACAAACAAAAAAAAAAAATAGCAGAAAGAACGGGATGAAGGAAATAAAGGCAGACATTATTTTTCAATTCAGTCTACATTAATGCACACATCATTTACAAAATTAGAGAGGTGGGATAGTGTGGTAATCACTAGACTGGGGCATCGTGCACTGAATTATGGGCTGGCAAGGGTTGGCAGGTATCTAGACGGCAGATGTTTGTGTGGAGAATTAGAAACAGTGAAGCATGCAGTAATTATTCATGCTGCAGGAAACCGCATGTTTTCTGATCTGTTTTACATAAAAGAAAGTAAAATAATCATGAAGAGAAATAATAACACAAATAAAACAAGCAATTTTAAAACTTTGAAAATTATTTAAAAATTGACTTATTTAAAATGAATTTAACCAACAAAGGTTGTTATAAGTTTTTTACTCCACACTGCTCTTTATTTGAGGATTTAATCAACGAGATGGAGTTCTTCAGATTAACTGAGGAGGGCAGCAATACGCCTTTGAAGCGTGTAAACTACCGCAAATCACACAAGAAGAAGAAGGAGAAGAATTGTGGGATAGAAATTCACAGATATGGCGTCCCGTGCGCTCGCGTACTGCATGCGCTCCTTCGCCCGCTCCACTGCAAGGTTAAATCATGGCAATGCGTTCACAAGATACGCTTGCGCACCTCTCGTGTCAAAGCAGCGAGCGCTCGGTGTCACTCCGTGCAGCCAGCGGACGAGGTGGACTGAACTAGTGCGGGTGAGGGATGTTTGTCTCTGTGGCCTACACTCACTGACCTACCTGTGTCTTTCCGTGCATGACAGTTGGCAGCCATACAAAGTTTAAGTAGCGTGCATTGAATTCACAACATACTTCAACCCACATTAGTTACTACTCTTTTCCAGCTGTGACCTGCAAGGCTTTAAATAGCTGGTCAGTTAACGTAATAAAACACCAAGAGTTTATACATACTCTGACTGTGTGCATCCTTACAGCTGCTACTTTCGTCTCCTTGCTTCTTTCATTGGAGCTGTTATTAAAGCGGTTGTTCACTTCAAAAATGAACATTTTGTCAACGTTCATTCCAAACCTGCATGTGTGATTTCATTTCTTATGTGAAATACAGATGATGTTGGAGGCTGATAGAACGTGGTGTTGTGCACATGGAGTGTTATTGGTTCTGTGAAAAAATTGCTTATGTTCCTCATCTGCAAAGTGAATGAATGTAAATGTTTGAATGTCTCTAGATTTCAGGTCCCTCTGTTCATCTGTGTCGGCATTACGGGGATCTTCCTCCCCTTACTTTAGGGAACATTGAAGAGCGTGTCATGTACGTCCTTAAACTGTATGACAAGATCAGTCCAGAGAAGGTGAGAGATACTTCATACTTACTGTAATATTACATAGGTTGTTGTGTGTATATATTCTAGTCTCCAAAATACTGAAATTCGAAGGACAGTGATATGCGATTTCTGTGTTAACTGGAAACTGCATACCTACTTACCTACCATATTTCAATGCATTTCATTTAGTGTAACAACTTTACTTCAAGTTCCCATTAGTTAATGCATTAACAATAAGCATTAGATTTAGTTAATTTTTGTTAACCTTGATAAATATACAACTGTTCATTATTGGTTCAGGTCCATTCAAAAATATTAACTTTTGATTTTCATAATGTAGTAAGCAGTCAACATTACGATCGATTAATATGCTTTAGAAATAATTTTCTTCATTCATAGTTAATGTAGTTCTTGTAGTAAGACAAGCTGCTTTTTTTTTACATTGAGATATTTTGCATATTCCTAGCATCAATCTCTGATACTTTTCCCCTCCTCAAGCTGCAAACATCGTCTCACTTCATGAAAGATCTGGGGCTGGACAGCTTGGACCAGGTGGAGATTATAATGGCTATGGAAGATGAGTTTGGTTAGTATGGGTTTGTTCCTGAACCATTAAAGCATTTCACACGTGTCAAATACCTTTTTAACATTTTATTCGAATAGTGGTACTCAGACACATTGTTCCATCTGCAGGATTTGAGATACCAGACGCAGAGGCTGAGAAGCTTATGACTCCTGCGGAGATCGTACAGTACATCGCAGATAAAAAAGATGTGTATGAATAGAAGCAAGTCATATGGTGAGTCCTTTTAAATGAATACTTAGATTGTAGGGAACCAGTTCATGCTTGGTCATTTTCTCTTAATCTCATGATCAGATTTTTTTTTGTTTCGTTTCAGGTATGAATTGTCTCTGAATTAATATGAATGTTTGGCTGCATCCACACAGTGTCCAGTTTCTGTCAAATCATTTTCTTCTGTCTCCTGCTTGTGGAGTCAGCTACCTTGTCATGTACTGTTGTATTTAATAAAAATGGAACTATAAACTCATTGTAACTTGAGCTGCAAATAAAGCCATGACTAAATTGTAATTCTTGAATTTGTCATGCACCAAGTGAAGCCTCTTTGTAATCCCTCTAGTGGATGGGTAGTGTTACTGCAACTTAAATTCAAGGTCAGTGCCCCTTTATAAATGTCTGCAAGAGCTTAAAAGATGCTGTGCAAAATGTTCATCAGAATACTGCATCCTTTCACCAGTTTAAAAATGCATAATTTTAAGTGACTCATAGGAGGATTTAAAAATTTGTGGCACTTTTACCACCTCTTTGTGCTTACTGAGGCAGATTTCACAAAATTTTATTATCATGTTTCCAAGATGATTCCAATATTCAGACCGATTCACTATATATATATATATATATAACAATTTAGACTGAGTTGTGTACCAGTTTGTCTAACTATATTTAGAGCATGATTAAAAATATACACAAATAATAAAAAACTTTTCCAGGCCTGGAAATGTATTTCCATTTTTAATTTTTTTTTTAGGTTTTCCATAAATGCAAAAGCAGTCAAACCTATGTTGAGTTTTTTTTTTGTTTGTTTAGGAAATTTGTTTGGTGCACAGAAATTACACTGCAGCTTTAAAGTTGTATTATGTCATTTGATATTTAATTGGGCTTAGACTAGATAATGGCACCATCATGTGGTATCTCACAAAAGTTTATCATGACATTATGGAAATACCATATTTGCAAGTATATGTCACCCATGATTTATTCTGCAGTGACCAAAAATAGCGGGATTACTAAAATACAGCAATTTCAGTAAGATTGTTGATGCAAAAAGTGTTTTTCCAATAGTACCTGTTGTAAAAGTATATTAAAGAAAAAAAAAAACTGTGCACACAATATCACTGTTAGGCTTTATTGCGGGTTGTACCCAAGTTATACAGCTCTGTATTCCAATATCAAGATCAGGACTTTACAAACAGTTATTATCAGTCTACAAGTACAGCCAACAAAAGAACTAAAAACTACTCTATTACCTTAACTACCTCGTTACATATGCACTTAAGGGTACTAAAATTGAAAACCAAGCAACAAAGAGAAGACAAAAAAAAATAAAATGAAGAAAAACAGCATTACAGGAAACATTCATCACTACACATTTGAATATCTACCATGTATTACTAGACTAAACCTTGTGTCAATTGTTACCAATACAAATAAGGATTGTCCTTCAAAAAGTGCAGTTCCCCAAGTTAAAATTCTAAGATGACCACAGGAAGACGCTGAAAAGAACTTCCTGCTCATTTAAGTTATCTTATTGATGTTTATTTCTATTCATTTTCCAACAGTCTACCAAAGCAGTGTGCATATAGGTTAGATGTGAGCAAAGACCACTAGAAGAAATGTTGGAGTTGAGAATTTGCTATTCCACAGCCCGTTCTGTGAGGAGTGCTGTGGAGGAGGAAATGTTAATGCAACCCTCCATTTGCTACAACTGGCCAATTTTTCGTGACAAAGAGTTAAAGAAAATTTAAATCATGGCACATTACAGGAATCGTATTTTTATATCCGACCACTACCGCGGTCAGGATTTTAGTAAGCAAAGACAAAGACATGGAAGCCTCACCCTACACTGCATAGACTCTCTTAGAATTTCCCCAAGGTGGAAGTTTCGATTTAAACTCTCGTTCATCTGTTTTCTTGTGCTGGTTTTACTAAAGCTTTTCAGGTTTATAATGACATGACAGCAATACTCACAGTTTAAGTCAACTGCCTTAGCACATTGTTCAACAGTAGGAACCATTTAAAAGACATGGGTATATTTGCTCACAGGATAAATCAGAAAAGAAATTACATTTTCAGTACAAAAGTAGAATGTCAGGCCAAGTCACTTTTTCGTTTCCTCTACGTTCAACCTGGCTATAAAAATGGGGATTGTACATTGCTCATGAATATCCTCAAAACATACATTTCGCAAGTGACATTTGAAGCGTATACAGTGTCCAGCTTTTACAAAAGAACATCCCTTTCCTCCCCCAACTTGATAATTTGGCATGACAGTGAATTACCAAAATGTAACCCCAAACAGCTGCACATACATAAAACAAAATTAAGAGGAAAAGAGGGGAGGGGGAAAAAAATGAAAGCAAAATAAACAATTAAAATAAACTGGGTGCCAATGGCTTTCCCTAAGCTTTCGAAGCAAAAAGTCATAAAGTATATGGAAACTAGCACGTTTGCCAAGACAGCAGGGAAGAACCCATTCAGAACCATTGGTAAAGCACTTCCAGAAAGGACTAACAGTACTCCGGATGCATTCAACCATGTAACTAAAGCACAAAAGATTGACTGAACCACATCGAGGGAGTAAACAAAGTCAGGGCAAAACCATTGGCAATGCGTGTAGTTATACGCTTCCAAACAAGAGGTGAATACTTGGGCTTCTGATGCACAGGAATGGAGCAGACCACTCAAGCATGCAGGCACAAACACACGATTTAAGAGTCTAGCCAATGTACACAAAGAATAAAAAGACAAAAGGTAAAGTCCTCCTTCCATGCTGTCCAGTCTCCAAAAGCTACACTCTGCCTCCAGAACACAAATACAGTACAAGCTTTTCTAGTTCAATGTATACACCAAGTGCAATTCCAAAAACTCATTTTCGGCTTTCATGTCATGTCGTTTCTCTCCAATGTTCCACTTCAAATTTGTCAACCAAACAAAATGAGATAAGCCAGGTCAGGTAAACAAATCTTTTGATTGAAGTATATTTGGTAAAGCAGTCACTTGAAATGGTTCAATACTGGCACGCAACCATAAAGTGAGGGTAATACTCAGGGTTTTGTACAACGAGTCATTAAATATGGATAAGTTAACACACCACAAAAGTTCTACTTGAATAAAACAAAAGGGAGAAAAAACAACATCTTAAATATTAAGGTCCATGGCTTAGCCTAATGCTGACATCTTTCTCTTCCTCCCGCTCTTGAAGCGTCTTATAAATTGTGCATCTAAAATATAGTACAATAAAAGGTAAAGAGTCTGTAAATCCATGCACATCATTTAAACTACCAGCAGTTGATTACATTCAGCTCTAATCCAGCCTTCCTTGGCCACAAGTACAGAGGCAAGCCATTTTCAATGACAAACCAGCTTTGAGGAAGGGGGGAAAAAGGGGAGGGAAACGGGGAGAACAAAAGAAAAATAAAATAAAATGGTAATGAGCAGCCAAAACATTGATTTATTAATATCGTAAGGAACTTCAGATTAACACAACCAAACTGTACACATTACAATCATTTCCTATTTGTAAACAGTTAAAAGCCACTTGACTTGTTGCATCTTCGAACACAATTTGAATCAAGGCAATGAAATGTGGACGACTTTTGCAATGTTAAAATAACCAAACAAGATTTAACACCAGCTCTGGCGATGAGGAAAATATATATCTCAATCAAACAATGTATATGCAAATTACTGAAACATATAAAACATTACTTCAGACAAAGAAAAAGCGATTCTGTAGGCCGAGTCATTGGCTACAGTATGCATAGTTACAGATTTCTGCTTTTTCTTATGACATTTGACAGTTACTTTGACATTCACAAAGCGAAAAACATTGAGCCACTCAGTGGGGAAAAAGGGAAGAAGGACTAGATCGTGATTCAGCAAACCATATCCACTCATTAATAAAAAAAGACAGCATATTCGAAAAGCAGTATGTAGAATGTCTCCAGCTTAAAGCAGTTATTTGGCAGAGAAAAACTTACAGAGCTATAAGTAGTTTCAGTGCTAAAAGTTGGATTTTCCTACAAGGAGTTTCTATGGGGGAAAACTGGCTATATTTCCTGAGAACCATGCTGGTTATTTAGCAGACAAGAGGAATAGATAAAATAACCAATGACATGGCCAAACACTGATCAGTATTCCCAGAGATAAAAAGCTTCGTCTTCATCCTCAAGATTTTTTTTTATTTTTTGTATTTTGTATTATTTTTTTATTTTTTATACTTTTTGTATTTTTTTTTTTTTTCATTTAAAATAAAAGGAAGAATGACCATACTTTCCCCATACTTTCCCCCTCAAAAAGTTTTGTAAACAAGAGGGCACAATGTGATGCCTCCAAAACAAAATTGAAAGCCTATTTTGAAAGTGCTGTTCCCCCTGGTTTGCAGGTCGGGTTTGCAAGTCACAGCTGTGGCTACAGTTTTTTTAGACTGCAGAGCTAAATTCTTTAGTAAAAAAAAAAAAGAAAATATTGGTGCAATACTTATGTCTGTAATATCATCAAATAATCCTAAATCAGCTTCTATATCTTGATCTGGAACTCCACAATACCACAATAAGGTAGGCGTACATCAAGGCATAGTAGAGCGCACACTTTAAGAACCTCCTTGAGTAAACAACTACACTGGAACTGTCGGCTCCCTCCATATTGCAGATTATACTGAGAAAAACCACATTCAGTGCAAAGTTAAAAAAGCTCAAACTCCAACATTGTCAGCAAACAAAATGCAAATAAAAACAAAACAAAAAGAAATGGAATTCAAATAAACATGATGAGATAAACAGATGAGCTCAACCGAAGCTTTTTTTCTGTATGAAGAGCACTACCTGGAAGTGTAAATACATCCTTTCACATTATAGAATTGGCCTGCATAATTCAAGTATTCAAACTGATATGTTTTGGGCTAAAACAAAGTGGACATATGTGCAGAACAAAAGTGTAACTTGTTTCCACAGGGTGACCCCACATTTTTTTTTCTTTTAGTAAGTGAAGAAAGTCTAACTAGTGCCATTTGATTTTTTTCATATATATAATATATATTATATAATATATATATATATATATATATATATATATGGTCATATGATTATGATTAACTATTTCCACATTGAGGTCAAGGGTTTGAATGTTAGTTGTTTTTTTTGTTTTGTTTTTAAGTCAGAAGGTGAAAGATGCACTACATGGACTCCCCGCCTCCCGTCAGGTGGTCAACAGGAAGGAAGGAGCTGATGGGGGAGGGACTGTTGATTCCCCCACCCTCACCACCACTGGGGCTCCCCCACAGGCTCGTGGAGTAATTGGGAATGCCCCAGAGAGACGAGCCGTGCAGGTCTCCACTGCCGTTCCATTGATTTGGATCAGTGCGGTTTGGGAAGGGGTTAGAACCCTCAATGGATCCAATCCGGTTCTGAGAAGAGCTCAGCGTCTGCCAGTTGGGAGAGGCAGTCATTGACTGACCTTGTGCAAAGAAACGATTAATTTCCTCTTCACTAGCAAACTCTGCAAGAATAGTAGTGTTCCCTAATACACACCTGAGGAGAAAGAGGAATAGCAGAACCTTAATCAGCATGGTGCCTCACCCTCATTCAAATTTTTGTGAACTGGAGTTATGGAAATGGCTTTGCACATTATTTCAGGATTGGATTGAAAGAAAGAAGGCAGATAAACCATTTATTTAACAGATTTTTGTAATGAAAAAAATGATAAAATAAAATCACTGTGTCAAATGGTGTATCATTCAAATTAAAAGGAGGACCTTCAAATATTGCTGTGGACAACCGTAGTCAAAAAGGTTGAGAAACCCTGAATTGCATAGACTGATTTCCTAATCGAAGAAAAATATTGTTTTGAGATGCACTGACAAGTCATTAAATTTGATATAGGAATTTAAACCTCAAAACAGTACTCGTGCACCACAAGAGTATAACATGAATTTTCTGAAAATTTTCTAAATAAATACCAATCAATATTTTTGATAAATCTGGTTATTACAGGCAGAAGTGATCTAGTCATGTTTTGACCACTAATATTGTCCTACACTTCTTAGTAGTGGTCGACCGATATAGCGCCAAAGAGCAGATATATCAGGCAATATTTGGCATTTTTTAAATCTCGACAGATGTTTTTCTGCTTGGCCGATGAGTTTGAGGCGGGACTTTTATTGTGACTGTGCTGAGAGCCGCAGCGCTTGAGCACACACAGTGCTCACACTCTCTCTCTTGTTCGTCATCGTTGTTAACAGTTCTGTCTAACACGGATAGAAGTCTGTCTAATAATCAGATAGAATGGTTAAACGAAGGGATTAATCTATACAGAAAATATTATAATGATTGCTTTTATATTAGGCCTACTAGTAATAGAAAAGCAAACATTATAATACTTTCTCCTTTGCCGTTGTTGCAGCATTAAGCAAATACGCATTTATATAAATAAATCTTTGAATGACTAATGAACATTTCATTTTACAAAACTTGCAAACTTAGTCGAATCCAGCTGTGAAATCTTGTTAAGTGTGCATGTGTATCCAACATGATCACATGTTCTCTGCGTGATGGTCAGTCAGTCCGTGTGAATTGAATGCTTTAAACTTTAAACTCATGATTTCAAATTATGCTGCGCTTTATGCATTTTCCCACCGTCATATTCATGTTATTTTCACTTTGTGCTGTATGTAAAATGAGGGTTACCCTGAGTTTATTTGAAAAATATGATTCCCAGTGCACACAAACTTCCCAGAATACTGAGTGCCCTGTTGGTTACAGTTTTTACTTTCTTTTTAATTATATTTTTATTAAATATTTGTGAGCATGAGCATGTTTCTTTTACAAATTAATTTTTTAATCCACTGTCAAATGATTTCAAATTTCTTAAATATTAATAATAGTAATTTTTTAAAAAGCATATAGGCTTTTATGTCGGTCACCATGCTTTCCAAGATATCGGAATCGGCTGTCAAAAAACCAAATCGATCGACCACTACTGCATATTAATTATTAGCTTTCATTGTAACATTTTTGTTCTTTATCCACATTGGAGGAAAAAAAAAACAAGAAAAAAAGATGAACTTACATGTGCAGTGACTTCTGGGCTTTTGCTGCCTCGTCCTTAGAGCTGTAGCAGACGACAGCATTGCCATGGGGAAGGTTCAGATGGAATGTGATCAGTGGACCGTGCTGCATGCACAGAGTTCGCAAGGTGGAGCCATCAATCTGTAAAACATGGGCATGACTTCTGCTGTATCTTCATATTTAAAACAACATCATGGAGCATTTCCTTTAATAAACCATTAATTACTTAATAGCTATTGAGAGTTGGGCATTATTAATTGTTAACTCAATCATGGTGAAATTTAATTTACATGATATCAAACTACATTTATATCAAAACGGTTATTAAATTCAACAAAATGCAAGCCAGAGCCCAAAATGTAGCTTACAGACTAAGAGGAAGGAAAGTATTTATGTGCCTGATACTTTACATTAAGCCCAACAGATTTGTTTTTCTTTCAAACTTATATATATATAAAATAAATCAATATTTCAATATATCAATATTTGTAATGTTTGAAAAATGTTTTCTGCTAAAAATGCTGGAAAAATCAGGCTGTGTGAAGGCTATGGCCTGCTAAAATGAGTCAGTGTACTCTAAATCATATGTCTTACCTGAGGTGTGAGGTTTTTGAGAACAAGCCAATTAGTTCTCCCTGAGCTGCTGTCACCCCAGCTGGAACCTGTGGACAGTGATTATTTCAAGTGTTATCATTTCTTTAAATTCGACATCATTTACTATTAATAGAGTTTAAATGGGGGTGAAAGGGAATATAACCGTGACTAACCAGAGTTGAATCTGGAGTCAGAGCTTCCCCAGCCTGCCAGTCTCAGAGAACTGTTGTCCCAAGATGAGGGCTGTTTCTGGCCAGTCAGGCCCGGCGGGGGGCGGGACGGAGCAGAGATACCTTTTGAGGGGAGAGGAACCTTCCACAGCTCGTGAGCCAAAGAGGTGTTGGTGACTGTGCCAGGAGACCATTTGGAGTCACTGTTTCTGGCTACAGGGAAGACAAAAAAGGTCAGGTCAAAGAAGCACACGAGGGTCACAGGCCTGCATGGCTATTCCTAAACAGCTGCCCACCAACCTGAAGTGCTTTGTGCTGTACTGCTGAGGGAACTATTGTGGTTGGAGGCACGAATGGATGTCCAGGCACTATTTGAAGGCAGCGTGGTGTTAAGTGATGAGGATGGCCCTGGAAGAACAAAAATTAATTAATTGATGAAAACACTAATATATACAAGTTTAAACATTTGGGGTCAGCAATGATTTGTGTAATGTTTTTGAAAAAAGTCTCTTTTTAAAAGGAGTCTGCATTTATTTAAAGGGAACATAACAGTTTCACCTAATCTCATGTTCATCTTAAGTACCTTAGTTTAGTACTGCATACTTCATATCGCCAACAAGTCTTTAGTTTTATCAGATTTATGATTCTCTCTGGAAAAAGCAGAGTTCCTGGAGGCACGCCGTGGGCTGAGCTAAAAAGTGATGAGCATTTGAGTGCCGATTGCCAACAAAACAGACATTTGATGCCGTTTCACTTACTGTCTGCAGTTCTGAATCATGAATGGGACCATTTATAGCTGGGTCTGCTCCATCTTTCAGTATCAAATGATGTGCAAAAACAGCATTGAACTAGGCCTCATTTCTAAAACGTTTGACGACAATCACTTTTAAAACTGCGTTTGCTGCTCCGGAAAAACAAACTGCATCCACTTTTTACATAACACTGGGTTCTTTAGGAAGCTAAACAAAAGTTATCTTTCCCTTTCAATCAAAAGCACACTTCTTTGGAGACATTCTTCCTGAGCAAGTCCCGTGCAGCGCTGCTGCTGGATGAAGCTTGTTGTTTGGCACGATCTCGCTCTTGCTCTGGTCGATGGGTGTGTGGCTGCTTTTTCGGAAGAAATGCCCATATAAGGAGTTCCACCCTCATGAAGAGTCATGAAGAGCCAGGATTGAAAAAAAAAACTCTCAGAAACTTGTACGAACCCGGAAGTAAGATTTTTGGCACAGAAGTTCTCATGCATCAAAACGTTTTTTTAAACTTTGTCCATGCTTAGCATAAGAATCCAACTGTTTAACAGTGTAAACAACTCTGAATGCATGAAACCACATTGTACCCCCACACCCTTAATTAAAAATACAGTAAAAATAGACAGTGAAAATAATTACAATTTAATACAACTAGTCTATTTTAATTATTTTAAAATGTAATTTTTTCCTCTGACGACAAAGCTAAATTTTCAGCAGTCATTACTCCAGTCTTCAGTCACATGACTCTTCAGAAATCACTATTATATGGCGATTTTTTGCACAATAAAAAAAAAAAAATCTTATCAATATTAAAAAACAGCTGCTTAATATTTTAGTGAAAATAACTTTTTTTTTTTTTTTTTTTACAGGACTCAGAATACAGTTAAAAAGAATTGCATTTATTTATTTGTTTTTTAAATGTAAATGCCTTTTCATTTTGATGAAATAATTTCACTCAAACAAATAAATTACTGATCCCAAACTGCTGAACAGCAGTATATAATGATATAGCTAGTTTAACAGATTGCTTACCATTGTTCCTGTCCCTGAGGTGATCAACATCCCGCACTGTATTAATGGAGAGATTATTAATCACACTGCCAGGAGTGACAAATGGGTCAGTTTCAGGATCAATGTTCGGATATCCTTTCCAGGGCTCACCAGGACGGAACTCTGCCAAACAAACATGACAGTGAGCTCATTCTTGCTACAATGGTACAGCACCATGTAATATTTTGTTTCAGTGCAATATTTGATTGGAACAAGTAGAAAGCAAATGGGTCTGAACCTGGTGGCCAGTTGACATTAGTGGAACCATGAGGTGATTTGGCACGGCTGGGCCAGCCATCTCCCACAGAGCCAGGAGGACTGATGGGAGTGTTACCGGCATTGATGAAGTCATATGGACCAAAGGGCGAGTCTTCAAGCCTCAGGCCAGATGTTATAGCACCTATAGTGAAATCACATCCATCAGACTTTTCTCACACTTTCAAAACTACCTATGATTTTTTTTTTGTTGAGATAAGGCTGCAAAATGATGACAAAAACATTAATTAATGGATTGTTTTCATTGATATTACATTTGTTAAATGGAACTGGTCAACTGCATGGCTTTCTTTATTTACACATCCAAAACACAATTAATTTACTGCTGTTTTATACATTAGATATTCAATGCTGCCTAAACAGTCAACTTCATACTCTTGGCAGCAAAAAAAAAATCACAATTTCAATGGATTTCAGCTGTAATTTTTTTAACACATTAATACTATTAACTGTGCAGCCCTAAGACTGATTGTGGAAAAAAAGAAATAATATAAAATGGAGAAACCCACCAGATCTGCTGGGGTTTTGATCAAGTGGCGAGTTAACGGAAATGTCCATGGCAGTCCACTTCTTCAGACGGGACTGTGGCTCCTTAAAACCAACACTGCCAATGTCAAGGTTGCTTACATTCAAGTTTGAGTTCAAAGCTACAGGAATACAACAAATAAAAAATAATTAAAAAACAAGAAAATATACGTTCTGCCAGAAAGTAAGGTCAACAACATTTTAGTATCCAGGAATTAACATGAGCAGGAGGTTTAGCAAAAAGACCATTTCAACAATTCATTTGATTTTTAATTTGAGTGCACTCAGTATTTTTTCCCTCAAAGACAATAAAGATTTTGGAGACAGTGTCACAAGTCAACAATTAAGCTTTTGCGTGACAATGTTCAGTGCACAATAAAATATGGGAAAACATATGGACGGGAAGACGAGCACATACAAAGAAAAACAATGTTATTATTGTCAAGCGGCAGAAATTATAAGTAGAAGCACCATACATATGCCAGCCAAACATTCAATTTCCAATCAAATAAGGACTCAAAAAGATTTTGCAAAGTAGCAGTGTTTTCTTTTCCCTCAAATACAAAATGCAAGAGGAAATTTTACTGGGGATAACAACATATAGATAGACTATATTCACCTCTTGCTGGCAGAGAGCTGCTGTCAGGGCAGAAGTTCTTTCCTACCCGAGGGTTGATGGGAGAGCCTGGCACCATGTGGCCATTGCTCAGAGGTGGGGCTAGGAGGCTATGACTTTGACTAATGCCAGCTGACTGATAGCCTGACATGTCAGAGGCAAACATCGAGTTGGGCTTGGCAGCTTGGTGCAACAAAGAGTCTGTCTGGCCAACATTGAGATGGGGAGGGCACCCACCTAAAGGGAAATTACTGAACGAGCTCAAGGAACTTTGTTCCTTCTGCAGGTCAGAGGCATTGAGGGGCATGAAGTTCTCCATGCAGGACTTGAGGCTGGGCTGGTGCAGTGAGGGTGGCTGAGGGGAAGTCTGCTGCTTCATCAAAGAAGGATCGAGATGGCGGGAACTCTGCATCATCTGCTGGGACGGACCCAGACCACGACCCTACACATTATCACAAATGGAAGATGTCACATCAACTGAGTCAACAAAGCAGGAAGTGGCACACATAAATGGGTCTAAGAGATCACAAACCTGTTCCTGTTGCTGGCGGCTGTTAACAGGCATGGGTCTCTGGCTTTGCGCTTTTTGCTGCAAAAGGAGACGCTGAGCCGAGGGGGAAGTAAGTTGTGAGTAGGTAACTTATGTGTGAATTAGGTAACTTATCAGTACATATCTTCTAGGCTGTTACTTGCAGTAAGATCAATACCTGTAACTGATTAATCTGAGAAAGCTGAGACAGTTGGTTGAGCTGGGACAGCTGGTTTAGCACAGCCACCTGCTGTGGGCCAAACAGAGGGTTCAGACCACCATTATTGGGAGAGTACTTCAACAGGGATGGCGGGACCTGGGAAAAGACAATGTACACATTTGTTACGAAAAATATATAAAAAAATGATCAATTAATCAAAATAAATATGTATCTGGTCTACAAATTTTAATGCTTCCTGTCTATGGCAGCTTAATTGAGAACATTTATTTGAATTAATATATACACTAATTTATAACATTATATAAATATATTATTGAATATTTAAATAATTACATTTAATAATAATAATAATATATATATATTTTAGGGGATAAATACTGGAGCCTCAACAGTGGAACCCTCAATTCTTTTAAGTAGGGCTGCAAAATGAATCTAAATTAAACAAAATGTGTGATATGGTTGTGATTTAATGAAAAATATATGAATTCGGTGTAAAGTGCAGCACTGTTTTTACATGTGGGAAGCTCAAATACTGATTTGTGTTTTCAGCATTTCAGAGAAACTCAGTTTGCAATACTACTACTACTAATAAAAATAATAATAATGTATATAATAATGACATTTTAGAATAGTACCATATCTATTTTATATACTAAGAATACTAAAGAACAACTTCAAATCATGCAGCCCTACTTTTAAGGGTAAATTTTTATTCATTTCCAGGGCCACGGGAACCCTGTACACCACACATCATCATCATCTTAGAGTAAGCTGGGATTTAAAAACCCAAAAGGCATTACCTGAGAGGGAAGTAGTGGAGGAGGCACTTGGTTGCGTAGACTGGGCTGAGCAGAGTTCAGAGCTTGTGCTGGAGGCTGCTGTGCATTCCGGCCTTGTGCTGCTGCATTACCGACACCGTACATGTTTACATTCTGTGATAAAGCATAACACACATGTAAATGAGCATCCGGCAACCCAGTGCATTCACAGCTTCAGCACACAGGGAGCAGCATACACTACCTCACCTGCCTAACAGAAACAGTTTGGCAGTGAACTATTTTTAGGGGAAAAGCTGACATTCTGCATGGAAGAATGAGGGGCATGAAGTTCTCCATGCCCACCACTTATAAGCTACTACTAAATATTGTAGAAACATAATTTTCTGTAAAGTTGCTTTGTAACGATTTGTATTGTAAAAAGCGCTATACAACTAAACTTGAATTGAAGTGATTTGTGAGTTTTGGGATTCCTCTGTTACATCGCTATCATTTACAAGCAGTGAAAGCTGAAGCACAATCACAGGACCCAGAGCACAACAGCAGTGAGGAATAGTACAAAAACCAGAAGGAACATCAGGCCACCAGAAAAAGGCACATCAACAGCCACAGAAACAGAGACAGAAAGGCTATGTTAGCAAATAACTATGGTAGTTATTTGAAGATCTCAACTTCAGAAATACTGAGATTTAATTTAATTAGAAATATTAGGTTATTTACTAATTGTAATTCATGGACACTCCTAGTTCCTGTAAATTAGAAAATGTGTTTTGAAAACAATAATATAAATAGCTGATTTACCAAAAGAGACCTATTCATTATAGACAAAGGGGTAGAGTAAAAAAAGTTAAGATTCACTGGTCTTGAAGCCATATAACTTTAAAATTTTATCATGGGGTCTTCAAGTTGCATTCTCGTCCCATAGAGGGTGCCAAAGTACCCAACAAGCAGGGCTATACGTGGTGAAAATGAAGGACGGTAAGCAATAACTGACCTTATCCATATAGGAATTACGGTCTATAGGAGAGTCTTTGTGGATCTGGTGGCGTGAAGCAGTATTTTTCCCGTACTCTCCGATATTAAAAACATGCTTGTCAACATCAATGCGCTTGTCTGTCATTCCTGCCAAAGATGAGAAGAATTTATAGATTTTACAAAAGCATGCTAATACTAATGGACTACAACAAACATCACTCGATAGCAGCACTGGATGAGCATGTGAATGTGACCTACCTCCAGACATATCCATCTTATTGCTCTTCAGGGAATCTTCAGCGGAATCCCTCTGCAAAATGACAAAGCATCATCAACATGGCATCTAATAACTTTCTGCATCATAAAAGATTTTGGGACACACAGTGGCTCCCCCAGAAAATGTTAACAGGGGTGGCCAAATGAGGCCACAGTAAATTTTGGGGGTGGCACATTAAAATAAAGAAAAAAAATTAAGGGTTTGCAATATAGACAAAAAGTGTTATTGTGCTGATATCTTATTTTTAATTGTGCTGACACCTGAGTTTTTTTTTTACCTTTACACCATTGTTTCTAAAAGTGTGCACCATATTTTAGGTCAAATACTTGCATTTGGGCTGTTACAAAGCAAATGCAATCAGTATCAACAAAATTGATCTTTGCAATGTAGATAAAACAGAAGCTGCATCTGAAGTGCCATTTAGATGTTTTTACACACTGTTTAATGCAGCTCCGTGGAACATGGAATACTTTAACATGCAGTTACAAATGAATAAATAATGTTTTGATATTTTAAAGATAAAACATTGAAAACTGATGTTTGAAATTATTTAAAAAATGAAAAGGTTCCATTAAATGTGAAATTAAAACCGCCAATAGGTGGCAGCGAGTCACTGTTAATAAGTGAGTCATTGCGATTGAACCGAATCATTTAAACGGTTGATTCATTCAGGAACGAAACACTTTAATGTTGCTCAGACAGGGCCGGCCCTGACCAATTTGCTGCCCCAGGAAAGATTTTACCTGGCGCCCCATGCATCACAGCCCATTTCACCCTGTCATTGTGTTCATGATTTAGCATATATATATATATATATACACATACACACACACACATTACAGCAGAACTGTTTCCAACACTCATAATAAATCATCATATTAGAATGATTTCTAAAGGATCATGTGATAGACCGGATGTCACATGTGACACTGAAGAATGGAGTGTAATGATGCTGAAAATTCAGCTTTGCATCACAGAAATAAATGATAATTTAAAGTATAATAAATTGAAAGCAAATTATTTTAAATTGTAATAATATATCACAATATTACATTTTTTTCTGTATTTTTGATCAAATAAATGCAGGCTTGATGAGCAGAAGAAACTTCTTTCAAAAACATTAAAAATAGTAATGTTTCCAAACTTTTGGTCTGTACTGTATCCCCTGCACAACTGTAGAGTAAAACATTAATAAAAAAGTGATAATAAAAAATGCGTCTTAAAACTGACATGATTGTACAAAATCACAGTCTGGGGACTCAGAACTCAGAACAACTGCTAACATTAAGTTTAAGGTGAAAATAACTGCCATGAAATTATAGTATCTTACTCCTATGCAATAAATTGTTCTTTCACTACATCTCTTTACCTCTGTCTTTATCCTCTTCTCTTCTTTTTGGCACTGTATCTATCGCAGACTATGCTCATTTATAATCTGTCATGTAAATTTGGCCTTCCGTCACAATCAGGAAACTTTCACCGTGTCTAGAACTGGCGCGAGCTGCCAGGCCCGTTTCTACGAGCTGTGTGTTAACAAAAGCAGTGCTGTCTACATTGGATGCGGCATCGGGCACGCTACACAACAAATTACACGGCCACCCCTGGCCACCCCTTGGGGGCGCCCCTGGGGACACATAATATTTAGTATAAACAGGTTTCACAGAAAAGAATAGCAATCAGACTTGATCCTTACAGGGTACATGTTGTTGAGCTGTTTAACAAGCGGATTCATCCACTGAGTATCATCTTGCTTATTGGGTCCTTTGTTAAGCTAATGGAAAGAAGGGTAAGAAAAAAAAAAAAGTAAATAAGTAGCAAACCATGTAATTTTGTCCCCCCCTTAGATTAAACCATAAATTCAGTGAATTATTATTTTTAATCAGGCCTGCAAGGCTAAATGGGGTCTTAATTATTACATTTGGAGGCACCTTCTTGTAGGACCAGTTTCCATGTTGGTTCATTTCCTGTGATAGATTGTTGTTCCACATGCCCATCTCTAATTCCTTTTCCTCCTCCCAGTTGGAGTGCCCTGTCATGGACGTCTCCTCTCCACCCCAGTTATCTTGCATAGGTTTGGATCCTAAAAAGTCAAAATAAAACAACCAATCACATAAAAAATGGAGAGGAAAATCTTTTTTTAACAACATTATTTCCCTGATATTTACAATGGAAAAAAACCCAAGAAGAAATGAAGTCAAATAAAGAAAAATCAAAGAATGTTCTTTGCCCCAACTGGAGATGGGACGTACCAGACTTGTGTTGTGATTGCTGTCCTACAGCAGCGTGACCCCAGCTACTGCCTCCTGAGATTTTCCTTCCCGGCTCTTCCCAGCTGGAACCTGTATTAACAGGCTTTCCCCAAGCAGATGTGCCATTGTCCACAGTGACAGGTGGAGCAGCATGCTCACCCCAGGTAGAGGACTCCATTTTTTGTGGGCCACCATATGGCTCTCCCCACCCTGTGATCACAAAGCAAATATAAAGAAATAAATTAATACCATGATCAAAGAGCAGTATATAACATTATATATTTCTGCACGTAATGTAGTGAAGGCAACAAATGAGAAAACTGCATTAAAAAAAAAAGGTATATAAGGACTATTTTGTAATCAAACTCAAAACTGTCATAGCAAATAAGAATCAAAGTGTAATGCATAAGATACATGGAAAACAACTACGCAACAACTAATTTGCATCTAAACAAAATATTAACCATACTTGACAACCTTACATCATTTAAAAACTGAAATCTATTTGTAAGAATGCAATTAATATTTACAAACTTTCCAATGGCCCAAATCCAAGCCTTGCATAAACATACTTATGTAAGCTTTGTTTACTCTGAAGTTCTTCCGATGGATCAGCTTACATTTAACTACTGAGGTTTTTGCACTTTCACCATCCAGCATATGTCCTGAATACTTCCTTCAAAAATAGCCCTGTTCATGTGTGCCCTGCTGCTCAGGTTGCTGCCATATGACAGCACCATCGGTCAGAATGTAATCGAAGCTTATTTTTCCCTGAGCACAGCTTATCCACAGCCAATTCTAAATTAAGTAGGAACATTACTTGAACATACACCTTTACATTTTCTGTTAAGCAAATAATTAAAAATAATGGAAAAGGCTGCACTTCTACAATGCATATGCATTCCTCTGCACTGCATGAACATTTATATATAGACATGCACACACACAAACACTTGCTCGTAAGTTCAGAGCTTGTCAGTGCCTGGAAGTATTAGAGGCAAGGGGTGGGAGGAAAAAGCGCATCCAGAGAAATTCCAAAGGGATGACTTCATGACTAAAGCTAAATATAATGGTTGAGTAATAATTGCCAAGGCACTGCCAAAAAGGAAGAGACCCACCTGAGCTGCAGTTCTTTTCTTTTGGAGCCATAGAGCTTTGGGCCTGTGGGGGCTGAGAAACAGCCATGCCATCCTGCTCTCCAGCAGTGTTGTTGTTCCATGTATTTACGTTGCTGCACTTATACTTAGTGGGATCTCCCCATGCTGAAGTACCATCATCGATCTCCATTCTACGCCTGATGGATTCAGGTGATGGTTCTTCCCATCCAGTGGATTCTTCTTCTTTGGAAGCAGCAGGCACTGGTCCTCCCAGCCATCCTGTAGGCTTGTTCTGACCAGGGCCTCCAGTCTGAGAGTTGTTCCCACTCCTGAACATTCCCATGCTGGAATCTTGGGACTTGCCCCACTCTGAAGACTTGTTCGGTTTTGAATTGTCAACCCAGTTGGGGTTGGAGTGACTGGGTTTGATTGGCTCACCCCAGGTTTGGTTTTGATTGTTGGTCTTGGGTGGCTCTCCCCATCCTGTGGTTAGACCACTCTGGTCAGGAGTGTTGGTGCCTCCACTGCCTCCCCAGGTGTTGCTTGTCCCACACTGCCCAGGCTCACTCCAGCCTGATCCAGAGCGGTCGCTGTCACTGTCCCAGCCACCTGAACCAGACTTCTGGGGCTCCACCCAATGGTTTCCCTTTGGGCCTTCTCCGCACCATCCCTGCTTTGCCTTTGGCGCACTATTCCAAGAGGACTTCTCATCCTTGCTACCATTCCATGAGGAACTACCCTTGCTCAATGTAACAGACGGGGCATCCTCCCACCCATTCTGCCCAGCTGGACCTTTGGTTTCTCCCCAGCCAGTTGAAGGTTTTGATTCAGACCACCCAGATACTGAAGAATTGCTACTTTTGTTGGTGCTGGGTCCATCTCCCCAACCACCTGAGTTAGATGCCTGAGGGGGAGCACTACCCCAGCCTGTTTGTCCATTTCCTGTCTTTTTATCAGAGCTTGAAACATCCCATGCAGTGTTCTGGCGGACTGGAGTTTGTCCCCACCCTGTGTTGGACAACACCCTGGGGTCCACGTCAATTCTAGAGACAGCTGCATTGATCATGCCCTGCTGATTACCCCTCCTTCGGTTGTCCCCACGTTGCCCATCCCTCTCACTGTGACCTCCTGAGCTCTCTCCACTTCCTTCACTGCCTGTAGACTTGTTCCATGTGCTGACTTGTGACGGTTGACCAGAGCTCCCTATACCAAGAGCATCATCCTCCAATGACTTCCATCCATTTGTTCCCTTCTTGCTTCCATTCGTGCCATCACTGGAATGCTGACTGTTGCTGGGCAAAGTGTTCCACTCCCCATTTGAGACCTTAGTGCCAGTGTTTGAAGAGGATGAGGAAGAGGAAGATGAGGAGGAGGAGGCACTCCCCCAGGGGTGAGGGATCCCAGCTGGGCCCACACCATTACCTGCTCCCCAAGACATACTTTGTGAGGTAGCGGGTGCGGAGTCCCAACCTCCTCCATGACCGCTCATCCCATTATTATTATTATTCTTTAAAGCAGCAGCACTCACAGATGAGCTGTTGGCTCCAGACTGCATTAGAGTTGCATTCACAGTGTCGCCGACAGCTTGGCCTTTTGGGATGGGACATTTGTCTCCAGAGTAATTAGTGCTGGGCGAAATGCCCCATGCTGTACCATAAGACCTGCTGTTAATTCCCTCACTGTTGCCATGTTGAGAAATGGAAGTGCCATTAGAGACTGGAGAAATAGGGAGCTGAGGGGAACACCCTGTACTCATAGGCCAAGCTCTGTGCCCTGGGGGCTGTTCATTTATCTGCATTGAACCTGTAGAGTTTGGTAAACTAGAGGTCATCGTGTTAGTAGTGTTATTTGGTCCATTAAATTCAGTGTTAAGGTTTTGAGGCTGCCCACTTGGAACCTTGTTTGTACCATTGACTTCAGCTTCAGACATATTTTCCTGCAAGCATCCCCAGGACATCTTAGAGTTGATACTCTGCATGCTGGGTGTTTGACCTATGGTGCTTTGTTGAGTGTTGGTGCCACCATTTCCATTTCCCACAGGCCCATGGGGGTTGGGTCCAGTGTTCTGAAGAACGGGCCAGGCACCATGGTTGGCATTTGGGTTCAAAGTGCTTGGATTTATACCTATATTGTTTGAGGAACCTTGGGTACCCCATGCATTTATTTTGCCATGGCTGCTTTCTGCCAGCTTGCTGCTGGGGTCCTCAATGGAGCCTTGACATGTGCTTCGCATCGAGCCATTGGATACACACCAAGGCCCCTTAATACTCCCATTACCCACATTATTGCTGCCATTTGCAACCATGAAATGAGAGCCTTGTCTATTGCCATTGTTGTCTCCACCAGTGCTCCTAGACGCCATCATACTAAGATTTTTTTCTGACCCAGAGCTGGAGGCAGAGTCAGCATCCATACATTCTGAGGCTAACTCTGGGTCACTACCAGTGATGGAGGGCCAGGGTCCCTTATCTACAATAACTTTTCCCCAGTTGCTGTTCGAGTCACTACAAGGTGAGCTAGAGCTCCATGGTGAATTCTCATACTGAGGCTCCAGACCAGTATGTTCCAAACCTGTGAAAGCAATTAAAAGGTCAAATCAGTTCCGAGAGCAACCATTGAAAAATAAATAAATAAAATAAAACATCTGTAAACACGGTCTGTTTTTATTTTTTGGTAAATAAGAGTGTAGTGACTAGTCCACACCAGCATACTGTAGTCTATTTATTTCAAGCTCATGCTCATTTGCTGCTTCAAACTCTCAAGCTCCTTATAGCAGGATTGATTCGGATAGGCTGTCAATGTTTTTATTTTTTTATCAGCTGGAAAAAAAAGTTCTGAAAGTGATTCCAATTATATAATTTCTCTGTGCCTTTATCGTTATAGCTGTGGTGTGGACTCTGCTATTCTTTAATATTGAGAACGATTTTTAGAACTATTTCGTTATCTTTACAGTTATCGTGAACAGGCCTTAGGACTAAAACTTACACTAAAGCAAACTTACATATAAAAAAATATATATAAATATTTATATTAAACATTTTTGTTCAACTGGCTCCATATAATTAAATATCCTTATACTTTAAAATGATTAACTAATACACACATTGCAAATAAAACCAAAGCCAAATGTTGTACATGAATAATATGCTAAAAATAGTAACATTTGGTAGACTTTGTTTGGAATTTATAGCAACTTGCCCATTTATGGATTACACAACAATGGCTAACTGCCCATAGGCCATGTCCCTGTCCTGCTGAGAGGTGTCTCACTCAAGCCAGACTGAAACAGTAGTAGATCTCCCACCATTTTGTAGCAGCAGCATGATCATGGTGCATGCCAGGATAGAAGAGGACAGAAAGCCAGACAAACGCTAAAAGCAACACCAAGTGTGAAGGGTCTCTGCAAGTTCACTGATTTTACATAGACGTGGCAAGTGTGGTGGCACTAAACTCTAACAATAATGAAACTTCTGTGTTCCTTGAAATAAATTTTCTGCTCGCTTTCATATTTTTCTGCAAGATGGCTGCCAAGCTTCCTTGAGCACTGTTCCCTTGCCAAGTCTCCCTGGCTGTGTTACCAAAAGATATGGGAAGACAAAGAAACACACACAGTCCCACTGCAGGTCTCAAGTAAACGGTTTAAGAGTGACCCATTTTATTCAATAAAATGTGAGATTCTGCTGAAGGTCAATGAGGTCAAGGAAAATTACAGTTACATTACATTTCAATCTAGTATCCAGTCTCCAAGGGGAGACAAAGAGAGCTGTAAACCAAGAAGAGACTTCTAGACTCTTCTAGTTAATGGGATAGAACAATGGTAATTCTGTCGCCATGTAATTCTGAAATTAACTTGCTTTCATCTGTTGAAGACAAAATATATTATGTCCATTTAATGCAAGGTAATGGTGTCTAAAACAACCTTGGACACCACTGACTGGATGAACAAAAACACAGATGTTTTATATTTTATCTTCATGTAAGAAAGTCAGTCATACAAGTTTGGAATGATGAGTGTCTGTAAATGATGACAAACTTTTCATTCTTGGATGAACTATCCCAATAAGGAGACCTGTAATGTGTATAATCTCTGACTTGCATTGTAAAAACTAATTCAGAAAAATGAGAACTTGGTACTAGTTGGAAGCACTACTTGTCTGGCTTTACATAACACAGGAAAAACACAGATCTACCTATGCCAAGACATTACGATAATTTTCTTTTAAGACATTGTAGAGCAACTGGTTTAGACAAAATCAAAATACTTACTGACACCATTAAGCATTCACCACAGAGATACTGACAACTTGCTATCTGGCTAAATATGAACAGCCAAACAGGTCTTTAGGTGACTTTTGGACCCATCACGCACAAACAAAAATGGAAAACAACAGCACGTTAAGGAAAAAGAAAAAGTGAGTCACCTGTTTGGTTAGGGGAGTGGCTGACGGAATCTCGAATGGGAGCCATGCCTACAAAACAAAGAGCAACACCATGAGGAAAACCAGCTACATGAAGCCAAAAAATAGGTCTCAATCAAACAGCCCCACACTAAGACCATGCAGCAAAAATCTTTGCTTATTTCAACATCTATGACCAAAGATTTTAAAATCAACATAAAATGAAAACAATAACTAAATAACTAATAACTAATAAAAACAATTTAAACAAAGATTAAGATCTTTCATTAGAAGACATGCTACTTTTTTTTTATACAAGCGACTTAAACTTGTTTGTACTGAACTGGCAACCACTAGCAAAAATAATGGCTTCATTATTTTTATTAATGGCTTCAGTACATTACTTCAGAATTGTATACTGAAAAAGTGCCTGGGAACATAAATGATTTATTTTAAAGCTTTGAAAATGGTCTTATTTTGGAAATAAATGGGAGAACTGACAATGCTTACAATCAAAAATTGATTTGGTGAAAAATAGTGAATTTATTGACCTGACTACTTAATATATATAAAAAAATAAAAAAAAATCAACTAACATACATTCTGCTTTTTAGATCGAAAAAAAAAACAAACAAACAAAAAAACAATACTCTATGAGTATACATACAGGACAGACCAAAAGTTTGGAAACATTACTATTTTTAATGTTTTTGAAAAAAGTTTCTTCTGTTCATCAAGCCTGCATTTATTTGATCAATAATACAGAAAAAAATGTAATATTGTGATATATTATTACAATTTAAAATAATTGTTTTTTAAATTTATTATACTTTAAATTATCATTTATTTCTTTGATGCAAAGCTGAATTTTTAGGATCATTATCACATGATCCTTTAGAAATCATTTAATATGATGATTCATTATCAAAGTTGGAAACATTTCTGCTGCTTAATATGTTTTCAGAACATGTGATACTTTTTTAGGATACTTTGATGAATAAAAAGTAAAAAAAAAAAAAAAAGAAGCTATGTTTTTAAAATATAAATATTTTGTAATAAAATACACTACTGGTCAGTAATTTGGGGTCAGTAATTTTTTTTTGTTCTTTTTTTTTTTTTTTTAAATAAAATCAAAACTTTCATTCAGCAAGGATGTGTTAAATTGATAAAATGTGATAGTAAAGAAAATATTTTATTAGAATATATATTTTTAGAATTTTTTTGAATAAATGCAGTTCTTTTTAATCTTTTATTCATCAAATATATTAGACAGCAGAACTGTTTCCAACACTCATAAATCAGAATATTTGAATGATTTCTAAATGATCATGTGATAGACTGGATGTTACATGTGACACTGAAGGCTGGAGTAATGATGCTGAAAATTCAGCATTGCATCACAGGAATAAATTATTTTTTTTAAAGTATATTCAAATAGAAAACTATTATTTTAAGTTGTAATAATAATTCACAATATTACTGTATTTTTGATCAAATAAATGCAGGCTTGATGAGCAGAAGAAACTTCTTTCAAAAACATTAAAAATAGTAATGTTTCCAAACTTTTGGTCTATACTGTACGTAGGGACATTATCAAGAGCACAGGTACCTGAGAGGTGGCTTTGGGCGCAGTGTAGGACAGACCTCTCAGTCGTAAGCTCCCCTGGCTGGCTAGAGTTGAGCTGCACTTCAGTTCCCAGGGTGGCAAGCAAGGAACGTGAGGGAATGCCCACACTTCAACAGCTGTTTCTGTTTGTGCTGACAAAGATGCGGCGAAACTTCACAGAGCGGGTACCGAGGCAGGGCTTGGGGCTGGCCACTGGCTGGGGCCCTCTTGGCATTGCTGATGGTGCAGGTTACAGTGGAGGTGCTGCAGTTCTAATTGGCAGAACTGAGGCTGGCTGAAACTGGACTTGATATGTTCTGGCACTGAAATTAAAATAAAAACAGGTATTTCAGACTATGCCAAAAGTGTGATTTTCATTCAAATTAAAGTTAAATCTACAAACATCTATAATGTTGCCTAAACAGAACATCAAGGAAGCATATTCACTGATATACCATCATATTTTTCCCCACTGACTTATTTTTAAACACTGTAAAGGCCAATAATTTAAATAAGATAGGACTGTGATTAAGTTGTCTACATGGTTTGCTTATAGAACATACATGAGCTATTCCAAACATATTCATGGCTACCATGTTAAATCCACAGTAAATTAATGAGGCACTCAACATTTTGTTCAAAATTTGCCTCCATTCAACCAAACTTAAACCTTTTCATAATGTTTCTAACATAGTATAGATCTGCGACTATCATCTCACAAATAGTGCAGTTGTTGTCACAGTTTAGCAGTTTATTAATACAATCTTGCACAATTATCAGAAACTACATAAGATAGTAGGTTGTAAAATGTGGTGAAAAAAACTCAAAGACTTAATCTCAAGAGTCATAGTCCATGAAAACAATTGTTGATATGCGTCACAACTTCTGTGCTCACTAAAAACAATATTCTAGGGCCCTATGATTTTCCACGATGCAGAAAATGTGGACAGAATTGCGGAACCCAGCAATGAAAATAGAATTTACTGTATAATGTGGAATGTCAAATGTAATTTGCCAAATTTTGGATTACTAAAAAGTAGGTCAATACATTTAAATCAAAACGCAATATGGACTAGTGTCGGTAAATATTAAGCCACAAAAATACAATTTAAATATGAATCCTGCATGTTCTACACAACTCTGTATGAATGAATGGTGCAGACACGCTGAAACGTTTACTACACACATACAGTCGTGGCCAAAAGTTTTGAGAATTACATAAATATTGGAAATTGGAAAAGTTGCTGCTTAAGTTTTTATAATAGCAATTTGCATATACTCCAGAATGTTATGAAGAGTGATCAGATGAATTGCATAGTCCTTCTTTGCCATGAAAATAAACTTAATCCCCAAAAAACCTTTCCACTGCATTTCATTGCTGTCATTAAAGGACCTGCTGAGATCATTTCAGTAATCGTCTTGTTAAATCAGGTGAGAATGTTGACGAACACAAGGCTGGAGATCATTATGTCAGGCTGATTGGGTTAGAATGGCAGACTTGACATGTTAAAAGGAGGGTAATGCCTCAAATCATTGTTCTTCCATTGTTAACCATGGTGACCTGCAAAGAAACTCGTGCAGCCATCATTGCGTTGCATAAAAATGGCTTCACAGGCAAGGATATTGTGGCTACTAAGATTGCACCTAAATCAACAATTTATAGGATCATCAAGAACTTCAAGGAAAGAGGTTCAATTCTTGTAAAGAAGGCTTCAGGGCGTCCAAGAAAGTCCAGCAAGCGCCAGGATAGTCTCCTAAAGAGGATTCAGCTGCGGGATCGGAGTGCCACCAGTGCAGAGCTTGCTCAGGAATGGCAGCAGGCAGGTGTGAGTGCATCTGCACGTACAGTGAGGCCAAGACTTTTGGAAGATGGCCTGGTGTCAAGAAGGGCAGCAAAGAAGCCACTTCTCTCCAAAAAAAAACATCAGGGACAGATTGATCTTCTGCAGAAAGTATAGTGAATGGACTGCTGAGGACTGGGGTAAAGTCATATTCTCAGATGAAGCCCCTTTCCGATTGTTTGGGGCATCTAGAAAAAGGCTTGTCCGGAGAAGAAAAGGTGAGCGCTACCATCAGTCCTGTGTCATGCCAACAGTAAAGCATCCTGACACCATTCATGTGTGGGGCTGCTTCTCATCCAAGGAAGTGGGCTCACTCACAATTCTGCCCAAAAACACAGCCATGAATAAAGAATGGTACCAAAACACCCTCCAACAGCAACTTCTTCCAACAATCCAACAACAGTTTGGTGAACAACAATGCATTTTCCAGCACGATGGAGCACCGTGCCATAAGGCAAAAAAAAAATAACTAAGTGGCTCGGGGACCAGAATGTTGAAATTTTGGGTCCATGGCTTGGAAACTCCCCAGATCTTAATCCCATTGAGAACTTGTGGTCAATCCTCAAGAGGCGGGTGGACAAACAACAACCCACTAATTCTGACAAACTCCAAAAAGTGATTATGAAAGAATGGGTTGCTATCAGTCAGGATTTGGCCCAGAAGTTGATTGAGAGCATGCCCAGTCGAATTGCAGAGGTCCTGAAAAAGAAGGGCCAAAACTGCAAATACTGACTCTTTGCAAAAATGTCATGTAATTGTCGATAAAAGCCTTTGAAACGTATGAAGTGCTTGTAATTATATTTCAGTACATCACAGAAACAACTGAAACAAAGATCTAAAAGCAGTTTAGCAGCAAACGTTTTGAAAACTAATATTTATGTAATTCTCAAAACTTTTGGCCAAGACTGTACTTAAGCATGCAGTGTTTTGAGCCACTGCCGCAATGCCTACATGAACACACAAACATAATCCCTAAAACTGCTGTTGTGTTTAATTTGATTAAATGATAAATTAATGTTTTGCCTTGAAAAATTATTTTTATTTTAACAGAATTACAGAATTTGGTAAAAAAAAACAACAACAACAAAAACAATGAGGCGGTGGGGGTTGGGCCACAAAAAAAAAGTTTTTGTTTTCCTTTTAATAAACTGATGTTAAATTGTGTGAGTTTCATGATTTCAATTAATTATACATGCTTTTTGATTAATAGACTTCCTAGGGCGCTAAAACTCTCAATGAGAAATACCCTCAAGCTGTTCCAAACCTTTATCGATTAAGAATGTGGGTAACCAAACATTCTTTGGAAAATGTATAATTTAAATAAATATTAAATAAATATTATCCCTTTAATAATAATACTTGCACACATGCGTTACAATATTACAGTGTTCTTGTACAGTCAAGACTGACTATAAGTAACTATCTTTTGAAACTGATTTTTTTTTATGGAACAGTTACATCCACTTAATGTACTGGTACAGTATCAGATTGCCAATGCCATCATCTTTTAAATACTACTGCAAGGTATGTCAAAGAATACAATGTTACATGTACCCAGAAACATGGTATTACCATTATGCATTTTTGGTACTTTATTAACCTTTGTTGAAATTATTAATTTAGTTTGCAAGAACAAAAACAAGCAATGCATCTGATTTCAGTTTCTCTATATAAATTCTTTCCTTGCGCACAGGTTGGAAAACATACAATACTATAGAACAAAGTAAGTAATTTAACAGTCCACAACTGCACATTAAGCTTCATAATACTGTTAATGCACTGCACCCTCAGCACAACTGTTTGCAATATCCAGAGGCTTGTTTAAGGACATTGTTTTGGCTGTGGAATTTCCTCTTTAGGAATGACCTCATAAAGCAGCTGTTCAGATTCCCAATAAACAAAGAATTAAATCTATTTAAATGGACAGATCACAGGGTGCAAAAACAATCCTGATCTTTATAGAAGAGGTCCACAGTCTAGAACAGGGAGCTATAAAAACAGACTAGTATGATACATTATTTCTCTCACATCACAGCAGCTGTGAAGATTTTACAAATACAACAATTTAAGAAGAAAACAGACTAGAAGAGCTTAAGATACCAAGTAAAACACATTTGTAGTGCATTATAAAAGCTAAACATCTACCTTCACGTAATACAGGATTAGATAACAGCTTTCTTTTCCCCTCCTCTCCTGGTTTACCAGAAGCCTTCAAAGACACCCCGCTTTGTTCCTTCTCTTCGCATTTCACAAGAAAAAAAAAAAAAAAAAAAAAAAAAAAAAAAAAGGACAAGACAGGCCTGGTGTCATTTTACTGCTCGAGGTAAAACTCCTGTCAGCTCCTCCTGCCGCCTGTAGCAGGGGCTCTGTGAGGGGGAGCTTCTTTGGGGGTTTTCTTTTCTTGAATCAGAATTTTTTTACACTTAAATGTTTTAGCAAAGCAGTTCAAAAGGAAACAAGTGTGAAATAATACTGCAACCATGCAACAGGTCTGTTTTCTTAGGGGCAACTTCCTGTTCATAAAGCTTCGACTCGCTTGCTGTGGAATGACAACCGTCAGGAAGTTAGGTGGTCACGTTGCAACAAGCAAGACTACCCTGCAGATCTGTTGCACTGCAACAACCGGTGGTGTACTCAAACGGCAAGCCTGCGTGACTACAGCTTTACAGAAAGTATGAATGCTTTCCGTTTTACACAGTATCTGAAGGCATCTTTCTAGGAACACCAAAAATACTAGTGCATTTCTTCACTGCTGAAGTGCAAAAATGACAAGAAAAAAAAACACTTTCTTGTTCAAATATCAAGCTAAAGCAAGTGGAGTCAAGTTATAACAAAACAACAACAACAATAATAATGATAAAAAAAAAAAAAAAACACTCCCAAAAGAACTTGCAGACATGATCAGGTCTGAAATTTGTCTTAAAATTACAAGTATGCATGAACATGCCTTGACTTGAAACGACTGGCCATATTTGGTGTCAGTTATGTCAATAATCTCTACCTATTAAAGCCGACAGGACAAGCTATCTCTTCGGACTCCAAAGTTTTGCTTTTGCCATTTTTAGGTGCTTTTTCCAGCCTTGATGAGTTAATGCAGACCATCTTTGCCAGTGGCTCTTCCTTGCAAGTGAATGTCGGTTTTGTGCATGGTCATTGCTAAGCAACAGCTAGTTGATTTAGTCAACAAACTAAACCATTCGCCGCAAAACAGACGCCACAAACCATTTCTTGAAGCGTTTTCCAATTTATGACTCTAAGGTTTTGCTAATAATAATAATAAAAAAGACCACTACAAACTTTTGACAAATTTTTTTTATACACCAAGATGTTAGAAATAAAAGGTGGAAAAAAAAAATAAAAGATAGACTGGCACATTTTTCAAAATTTTACAAGACCAAATAATTTCCAGCTGGTATTTTTTGGATGAACTGAAGTGATGAAATAAGAAATAAATGCAAGTGTGAGTGCATGTTTATTATCCAGTCAAGATAAAAGGGAGCAAAATATTGGTATGCACACAGGAGCCAATAAGCCTGAGTCAACTTTATTGCCTAAGTAACACTCAGTATCACGAAGACGACACAAGGACATCTGGGACAACAGATAAGTAAAAAGTAACCCGGGGTAACCAGGGAGGGGTGGGCACTGGAAACATGATTCTTGTAATAAAGCTGATGCAGTATTTACGTCATAATTCTTTAAGGTCTTTCCCCTAGTCAAACTAACTTTTAATGGAGGGTTTCAAATAAGGCTATATCCTATTTGATGAAATGTCATCATGTCCACACAATTTAAACTTTTTACCATTTTTTAGCATAACCCACAGACACCCTTGTAAACTCTTTTCCAAGGAGAGCATTTAGTCATCGCTGCCAGACACAACCAAGTGTCAGTCACACTGCTGGCTTTGGCTTTAAGCTACTGTTGAGAGCAAGGACAAGGTCAAGAGTTAAAGACCTGAGCTATCAGCGTTTCCACATCACTTAGTGGAAAAATGCTACACCCACTGACAATTTTCAATGATGAGCCTTGGTCTGTGAAATGGCAAAGCATGGTCATTATAGGGCATTTGTAACTAATTGTGGAACTACCCTCTTTTTGGCATTTTTGCACTGCCGGAGCTGGGTTTGATTTTAGTACCGGAGTGCCTTTTTCGAGAACCAAATTAGCTCCTACTTCGGAGCAGGGTCTAACCAGCACAACTGGTACTACCCCTGACTAGGGATGGGTATCGTTTACATTTTATAATACCGATACTTATCGATACAGTTATCAAAACTATCTGGTGCAAAAAAATATGAAGTGAAAAGATGTTGAAAATTTGAAAAAGTTATTTTATTCATGCTGAATTTTAGTAACTGTATTAACATAACTGGTTAAAATTAAAAGAATAGTTCATCCAAAAATGAAAATTGTGTCATCATTTACTCACTCTCAAGTTGTTTTAAACCTGAATGAGTTTCTTTCTTCTGTAGAACCTAAAAAAATATTTTGAAGAATGTGGGAAACTAAACAGTTGCTGGTCCCCACTGACTTTCATATCCCCCCCTCCCCCCAACTATTAAAGTCAGTTGGGACCAGCAACTGTGTTGTTATCCATATTTTTCAAAATATCTTCTCGTGTTCAGCACAAGAATAAATACAAATTAAGACTTGTTTGATACAACATGACTAAGTAAATAATGACAGAATGTAATTTTTGGGGCAAACTGTCCCTATAATAACAAGCGGCAGAATGTGTAGTACTACTGTCTCTTTAAGACGTGAATGCATTGTTTTTCTCTCAACTGTTTACTTTTACTTTAGACATTAACTGTGTATATATTAGGGCTGGGATAAACGATTATTTTTTAAACGATTAATCTAGCGATTATTTTTTCGATGCATCGATTAATCTAACGATTAATTTTTCAGACCAATTTGATTTCGATTATCTCCCCATTAATTGACTACTAACAATTTATACATGTTGATTTACATATCTGAATGAAAAAAACATCAATTCCTTAACATTGCAATATATGTTTATTGCTCTTAAAATGACAAAATAAAAGACTGACTAAGAATGCATTACTTTGCACTTGTATAGAGATAGCATTCAATAAAACCTTGAAACCTTGAAAACACATAGCTTACTGAAACAAGCTTACTGAACACATAGGGCCTAGCTTACTGAAAAAAGAAGTTCTTTCAGATGTAGTTGTTATTCTTTCAAATAACAACAACTTGATGTCTAGTATTCAATAAAAAAGGGTCACCCAAAATACTTGTTTAGAGCAATTGAAAGAATACAGTATGTAAATGTAAACTTGGGGGAGCCAGCAGCCTGTCATGGAGAAAAAAAATCTCCGAATGCTCCACGTGAAACTTTGGCGTTCCGCCCTTTTTCTATCGTGTCTAATGATTTTGATTAATATGCACAAGGGAGGGAGAGAGCAAGAAGCGCTCATGTTGTTTGAAGACTGTGAGTGCGCGCGCAGCCGGGGCTCTCTCTCGTACGCGCCCTGTCACTGTCACTCACCGATCAAATAAGGCTTTGACAGCCGCCAAAAAATAAAATCAATGCAGAAAAAACCCTGGATTGGTTATATAATGTTGGACAGAATGTTGATCCGGCCATCACGTATATTCAGCGCACAAAGTAAACGTTTTGCAAACGTTTGTTAGAGAAATAAAAACAGGTCGACGAATCGATGCGCATATTTTGCGTCGACGTATTTTTTGCGTCGACGTCATCGAGGACCTCGACGCGTTGTCCCAGCCCTAGTATATATGTAAATCTTGTGTGGTTTTTGACAGTATTAGCGCAATCAGACGAAAACTACGTAACTCTGCTGTTTGACCGGTCTCTTAGTGTATGGACGCTTCGGGTGTATGCGTTCTGAATAAGCACGTGTAAATAGCATGCAAGTAAAACTTTTAACTGCCAATGTTTTAAAGCTCGTGAATATAACATACTTTTGTGATTGTGAATAAGTCTCACGAGTGTAACTCTACCGAATCAACATTTGATGTGAATGGTGTCTTACGAGTTTCAGCTGGAGCTGGAGCCACGAGACATAATACAGCACATTGCTTGAGGTAGTTGTGTTGTTAGTAAATGTTTCATTAAATTACTAATGTTGCGTCCTCTCTTAACTATTATTCTACTGCATATATTGCATCTGACACTGGTGTCACTTAGTTTTGTATGTAATGTGGGCCCACACTGTCATACATTTCACACTTGCCATGATGACTGACTCCATGCACACACACACACACACACACACACACACAGCACATGCGCTGGGTATCTCACACATGTCGAGCAAACGTCGGACATTATTCAGTGAACAGAAATGACAAGCAGCAGCTTCTAATTCGCCATTAACATTGAAGTATATGGAGATAAAACAACGCAAGTATCGATAACCGTATCGTTTGTCCTGAAGTTTATCTGTATTCCAGTATTGACCCAATTATGTACCGGTTCTAAAAAAAAAATACTGGTTCTCGATACCCATGCCTACTCGTGACGCAAGTAAAAACCTGTTGGCTTGAGACTGTCCCATAGGGAAGAGTCCCACAGGAAGAAACTCTCCATGTTTTATCCAAAATCTTAAATTGTGTTCCGAAGATGAACAAAGCTTTTACGGGTTTGGAACGACATGGGGGTAAGTGATTAATGACAAAATGTTCATTTTGGGGTGGAGTAACCCTTTAAAATGTTGTGTAAACATACTGAAAACATTGTGTCAATTTATTTTGCAAGTATGATGAACAGCGAAAGATGGACGGACGCTGAAGTGCAGGCACTTGAAGCAAATGTAGCACTGCCCGTTATCGTTGGAGATTCTTAGTCCTCCTTTCTGTTTTCAATCGCTTTACGTATACGTCGTCAATCCATGTTTATTATTGTGAAACTCGCGAGACGCAACAAAAACACAGCTCCAATCACAGCGTCCTCCATCCTCCTGTTGTTATTCTTCGTTTACGTTGTTGAACGGCGCACAAAAATGACACCGCAGTCGACCAGCACTTCCTAGTACACACTGCCGGTGCGAATATAACCCTTTAAATAGTACTGGGAAATAGTTTGTGCAAAAATATCCCAGTACTTCAGTACTGTACATTTAGTTCTGGAACTAAAGCGGTGCTAAAGGCCCTTATAAGATGGCTTTGCTATTCTTTCCTAATCAGAATTCAACACAGACAATGCAATTTCATTCATAAACATGGCACAGTAGCTTATGCCGTGACAAAACACTGAACCCAAAATAACTACAACAAATGCTTTTGGTCATTTTCAGCTTCATAAACAGACAATAATTCATACCTTTATAGTAGCCCCCGCTTCCTTATCGTTATTCCAATGAACTCTACACTTTCCGCCGTCCACTCTCCATCCGTGTTTCGAAAGATTTCCCTGAAAACAAAAGGATCAAATGGCAGATAAGATACAATAACTTGGCTTCATCTTTAACAACTCTAACAGTTTCCCACAGCTACATCTCCAAATAAATGATACAGCAATGCATTTAGTAAATGGGAGAAAGCTTCTGGTAATCTCTTTAACAGATTATACTAGGAAATTACTCCTCTATAAACAAACAACTATCTCTGGGGGACAAACCAGCAAGCACCTTTTCACTGACTACCAACACTGTAGTTCTGCACAATGATATCCATGCAAGAAGCACAATGTTCATGTAGTAAGCGAGCTTAAAGGGTTAGTTCACCGAAAAATGAAAATTATGTCATTAATGACTCACCCTCATGTTGTTCCAAACCCATGAGACCTCATTTTAAGATATTTTAGATTTAGTCCGAGAGCTTTCTGTCCCTCCATTGAAAACTTATGTACGGTATACTGTCCATGTCCGGAAAGATAATAAAAACATCTTCAAAGTAGTCCATGTGACATCAGAGAGTCAGAATTTTTTGAAGCATCAAAATACATTTTGGTCCAAAAATAGCAAAAACTATGACTTTATTCAGCATTGTCTGCAGCAGGATCTTCTTGAACCAGTTCACCAAATCGAACTGAATCGTTTGAAATGGTTTACGTCTCCAATAAGCATTAAAATTAAATTAAATTAAAATTAATCCACAAATGACTTAAGCTGTTAAATGTTTTAATGTGGCTGAGACTCCCTCGGAGTTAAAACAAACCAATATCCCGGAGCAATTAATTTACTCAAACAGTACACTGACTGAACTGCTGTGAAGAGAGAACTGAAGATGAACACAGATGACTGGTTTATTGAATCGAACTGTCTGGAAGAACAGGTTTGCGAAAAAGAATCGAACTTGCCATCACTACTGGTAATGCGAAAACCAATGCAACCGGTTCATGACTCGAGAATGAGTAAATCTTTCGTTCGTTATCTGGCTCGGCGTTCACAGTTCACTGCGTTCGCAGTGATTCTAAACTGCAGTGTTTTGAACTCGCTCACAAGAGACATGGAAGAGAAGACAATGATGAGTAAAGTCGTAGTTTTTGCTATTTTTGGACCAAAATGTATTTTCGATGCTTCAAAAAATTCTAACTGACCCTCTGATGTCACATGGACTACTTTGAAGATGTTTTTATTACCTTTCTAACCATGGACAGTATACCGTACACATTTTCAATGGAGGGACAGAAAGCTCTTGGACTAAATGTAAAATATCTTAACCCTTATGCGTTGGTGGGGAAGTTTTCGTCCACTAGGGGGTAAAGTTGATTCTTATTTTGGCCACAACTTTCTCTGTGTTTGAGCTAATGGAATGATTTTTGGTGACAAATCTTATTTTGACCCATATTTTGGGGAAATGCTTTGAAATGTTTCAAAAACTCAACGGTACACTGTGGGTAAATTCACTACCCTTTCGGTATGTTCGGGATGAAAACATCAACTAAATTAATCTGCTGTAAAAATGTATCAGATAAATATTTTTAATTTTTTTTTGCATAAATCTATTTATCAACCTCAGTCCTGATCAAAACTACCAAATGTTTAAAAACAATTCCAAGATTATAACTCTTTAATTACCAATTTCATAAATGATTTCACTGATTTGGGGGGAAAAACACAAAATTACATATTTTCAATATAAAAAAATGATTGTGGACTGGATATTTTTTTACCTTTTATCACAGTCTTGGGCATGTCAAAGATTAGTAACAAAATTGGCTTTGATGCATTGTTAGTTTTTGTTCAGCATTAGATTTTAATTTTTTCTCCCTCATTTGTTGTTGGTGGCTGTTTTTGCCCCATTGACTTCCATTATAACGACATTTTTTGATTGCAAAGCCATGACACCATATAATCATTCATTCTTGATTGTTTGTGGTTTTCCCTTTTGGGAAGAGGCAAAATTTGGTATTTTTACAGTTGATCACTAGGTGGGACCATTAACCCTTTAGATAGGCCTGTGCAAAAAAAGGCTTAGTTTCTGGCTTGTATATGGAGTTATATGGAGTATAACAGCAAATTATAGTGTTTGTGTATGTGTGAGATTCTTGATTGTTGGTGGTTTTCCCTGTTGGGAAGAGATAACATTTGTTATTTTTTACAGTTAATCACTAGGTGGGACCATTAACCCTTTAGATAGGCCTGTGCAAAAAAAAGGCTTAGTTTCTGGCTTGTATATGGAGTTATATGGAGGAGAAATTTCGTTATAATGGAAGTCAATGGGGCAAAAACAGCCACCAACAACAAATTAGGGAGAAAACATTTAAATCTAATGCTGCACAAAAACTAAAAATGCATCAAAGCCAATGTTGCTACTAATCTTTGACATGCCCAAGACTTTTATATAAAGTGAAAAAAAATCCAGCCACACTTACTTTTATATTGAAAATAAGTTATTTTGTGTCTTTTTTCCCCCCAAATCAGTGACATCATTTATGAACTTGGCATTAAAGAGTTAAATCTTGGATTTTTTTAAAAACATTTGGTAGTTTTGATCATTTTGAATATGAATCTGATACATTTTTACAGCAGTTTAATTGAGTGGATGTTTTCATCCCGAACATACAGAAAGGGTAGTGAATTTGAACAATCCAAAAGGGTTAAACTGTGTTCAAAAGATGAACGGAGGTCTCACGGGTTTGGAACAACATGAGGGTTATTAATGACATAATTTTCATTTTTGGGTGAACTATCCCTTTAATGAGCTCAGCAACTCACATGCAATATACGGGGTAGATTAAAGGTAATATACTTTTGTTTTTTTAAATAGGATAAATTATTGGCAGCTAATTATTTCACAGTATTAAGAAAGTGGACTGGTACTCAGTATTGGTATGCACCCTTGCATGTACTAATTCTAAATAGGGATGAATGATAATGACACCATTATCATAAAATAATAAATATATATCATAATCTGTACCAATAAACAATTACTGGTAAAAGCCAGAATTTTAATATCCATTTGTCAATCATTTTAGATGATTGAAAGAAAGAAAAAAAAGACTACCATTTTCAACTATGTCTAAGTAATGGTCAAAGAGTGCTACACCTTATGCTTGGAAAAAAATAATCAGAATTTGATCAGATGAGTGGGTGGTAGGGCTGACAAAATAGCTGAAAAACATTAAATATGTATGCATTAGGGGTGTAACGGTACGTGTATTCGTACCGGACCGTTTCGGTACAGGGCTTCCGGTACGGTGCACGTGTGTACCGAATGACGGAATGCAATATTTTGTGCACGGAATATAAGTACATTTTCGTGTTTCCAAACAAACATATTAAGTGGCGGAAGTCTCCGCGTTCAGCGCAAATCCCGCCCTGCAGCTGATTCTAAGGCCGGTGACACACTGGATGCGTGGCGTGTCCGTTTTTAATTCGACTCCCATGTTAACAGGTTAGAGCTTGCAGACTGCCTGCGTGAGACGCGCGTCTCGAGCCGCGCAGAAAATGCGTGCATGCTAAAAAATAAAACCGACGCCTATTTTTCACACGACACGCAAGCGTGTTGGAAGCGTTTCCAGGCAAAATAGAATAGGAAAATATGTTTATAAGTCATTTTGTACACAAATACATATTAATTCATGACACTTTGATGTTTGAAAGTCTATAGGTTGACATAAATTCAGATATAAATGTAATTTAAAAAATAAATTAATAATTATCGATTTTCAAATATTGCACCTGTCAAGCATAGTCTATTTTGCCGTCAATACTGTTGACGGTGTCCTTTATCAGTAGGCTTTATATTTATGCTCAACATGAAGTATAGATATTGTTGTCATGAAGACAAGAGTCTGGTCTGTCGGCGGTCTCCCTCTATGTCACCTACAGCAGCAGCAGCGCGCCAGCGCCGCGTCAGGCACGATTCTGGTGAAGCAGGCCTACAAGCTGGGATTGGTAATGCTGCACTGTAATCATAGTTATTAATTATATTTTTCATTATATTTTATTATATGATATTGGTTTGAGACTAAGAGTATTTTATTTAGTGGAGAACTTTGCAGCAGTATTTTATTTCTTATTCTTTTTTTTATTTTATATATATTTTATTAACTATAAAAAAAAAAAAAAAAAGTGTATAATAATAAACAACCTGCAGTTTAATGTTTGCATTTCTTTCCCTTACTGTACCGAAAATGAACCGAACCGTGACTTTAAAACCGAGGTACGTACCGAACTGTGATTTTTGTGTACCGTTACACCCCTAGTATGCATGCATTTATTTATGGGAATTTACTATAGAAAACACTGCTGACTAGGCTTGTTGCGATAGTCGGTGTTACCGGTGATACACGGTGTTTAACCCACCTACCGGTCATTGCACTTGACCACCGGCACAGTCCCCATCGTGTTGAAGTTTTAGCCTATAGCAATAAAGCACTTAATTCAGTTAGTGACTACGTGCCTTCGTAATTTAGCGTAGTGGAACGAGCGCCGCAGTAAAGCAGCAGTTGTCCGATTTCATTTATCATTTGAGGAGAGTGAGGCGAGCTAACTGGCAAAGGATGCGGAAGATCTGGTTTCAAAGCGAACTGTTGCAATTTAAAATGAAGGTTTTTCGTTTATTGTTTCTCATTTAGCCTATTTATAATTTTTTTTGTACGGTGTATGCAGTTAATAGGCCTACCTCTTTTTTTTTAACAGCTTAACGTGAGTTTAATTTTTATATTAGTTTTTTTTGCACTTAAGTGTCCAGTGATTATTCGGCTAGGCTACCTTATTTAACGAAGTTTTTGATGTTCGTTCGTTTCATAATCGATGGTTGTGCGGTGTTTTTTTTTTTTTTGCTGTAAAAAGGCAGGCACTTTATTTAACGAATATTTATAATTATTTAACGAGTCTTGTTTGATACTTGCACGATGTGTGCAGTGGTTCGTTTTGTTAATAAATGCACTTTAAAGGTGTTTCATAAGTGCTTTTGTTTAGTTTTTGCAAGGTGTGTTAAGTTATTCATTTTGCAATAAAGATGTGTGTAATACAAGCGAGTGTCTTATTGTTTTGTGTATTTTTATTAAGAATAAAATAAATTAACCCATGATTAATTCAAACAAATGCTACTGAATTGCCGCTAATTAAAGTGAAAGTAAATTGAGACGTGTGCACGTCTGCACGACCGCATTCTCGGCCACCCGAAATCCCCGACACGCAACCCCGGTGACACTGGGATTACCGTTTTTTTTACACGTCGATTAACCGGTGGAAAAAATCCGTCACCGCAACATCCCTACTGCTGACTCCTGTTTCAACAACTAGGGTGAATCGTCAAAATCATAAAATAAACCTAAAGCATCACAAATACGTGAGCGGGCCAAACAAATAGGCCTATCTGATGTGAAAAGTAGAATATGGCCACTTCCAGGGGGTAAAATCAGCCTATCAAGATTGTGCTTGGGGCCACACAGCCCTGCCCCTCCCCCAGGAACAACCTCTTCTCCTTAAAGTGTTTAACCAGATGGCCATCTCAACAACAGAAGCCTCCCATATACAAACACAAAGACAGGGGCATCCGTTTATGAAGCGCCAACATAAGCACAGCTGAAAGATGACCAGTCAAAATAATACCAGTACATATAACTACCCTGTAAGACTTTGTATAATTTTTTTTTTCTTTTTTATTGATTAACTCTAAATAATAGTTGCTCTGAGCAGTGCTGTACAATTAAACTGAAGATCACCTTCAGTTGCTGGTTTACACTGACTTCCATAGTATGGGGGGAAAAAAAACACTATGCAAGTCAATGGGGACCAGCAACTGAAGGTTAACTATCCCTTAAATCGAAGTTAAACCGAAAATATGATACGGTTTAGCATGGTTGTATAAGACTGCAACTTAACTAAATACACACACTGTGCATTTCAGTGTGTTTACACACAAGCAGCTCATGATCTGTTATCTCTCAGTGTCTCAGAGCAGCTCAAATCACAGCAATTGCTGCTCCACTCATCTCTGCACTATGCTCTTTTGGTTGCTTCTAGCGTTCATTTGTGAACACAACATGCAAACCAACTTTCCAAACTTGTAATGACAAGCGCTCATAAACCAGCTGTTGTCAACAAAAAAGAAGCTTTAAGAGCTCCTTGCGATTCTCCGCCAAAATAAAAGCTTGATGGTTTACCATGTCAATATGTTTTAAGTCAGAAATAAATGTTACAGATGTACTGTAAAATAATATACTTCAAAAATATGAAATATTACAATAGTAATTTTGTATTTTGTCTATTATCATATTTAGAAATACACACTCTTATAGACTTGATATATATATATATCAAGTACAGCAAACCTGTCACTTTTTTAATGCAATCGTTAAAAAAATAGTTATTTATATATATATATATATATATGTATGCATCTCTGCAATTAGTTTTTTTCTTCAAATTGTGAAAGCCTAAATCTGAGTCACTAAGATGACATAAATCAGACTTGGGCTTTTCCATTACATGCCAACAGATGAAAAGCAATGTGATCACATGTGAACATGTAATATCAAGAAACAAGATAAGAAAAAATTGTTTAAACGCTAGAAATATAATGTATAATATAATGTGTGATCAAACTCGGTTGAAGCAAACGTGTTATGATCTAGTCCCTGGCATTGTTAGGTGTGGATGTGATTATGACCTAACAGGGGCAATGTTCATTTCCCTGATAAGTAAAATTCGGCAGCTATAAACAGCGGAGGCAAGTGTTTATGACTCATGACTGCAATACAGTGTCGTCACAGAGTAACACAAACACTGTTTTTGTTCAACATTTTTAAGCAGCAAAGCTTACTCAGCACCGGGAACCCCTTCAATTCAAACGGAACTGCATTTGCTTACAGCAGTAGCAGCAGCTGCTTTGACCCGGCTTTGTTAGTGCCGCCCAGCAAAGGCATGAATAGGAAAAGCCCAGAAGCATGCAGGCTTTGGAAAAAGCAAGCGCTCATCTACACTACTGAAAATGTCTACAGGGAGATGAGCGTACTTACTGACCTGTGTTGCTTCTCTTCAATGTCTTTGGTGGCAATAGCATCCAATTCTCTTTTAGGAAATAAACACACAGATTTTCAATTAACAATCTGACATTCCTTCACTTTTCATTCTCCAGTACATAAACATCTGACAAAATCAATGAAACTGGATTATATAGCTGGACATTTAACTTTAGACAGGTGAATGCAAAGTGTACATTTCATTCTTGTACAGATGGCTATGTATTGTGTGAACAACACTTAGGTGTGCAATGACAAGGCAACCTCCTTGTACTAGGAAAAGAATAAATATATTCTAAAAAATCCTTTCTAAAAATGTTCACTTTCATTACTTTTGAAACCGCAACTACACATGTATTTCAAGTGCCACATACTTGGGTGATGCAAAAATGATGTATCCAATGCCAACCACAAACTTCCTAATCATACCACAATATGAAACCAAAATCAACTGATTTCGCCTCTCGCCATATTTACATTATATGGATGGACACCCCTCGAATTGTGAGTCACAGAAGAAATGCCACGAATAGATGCATGAACAGCAGCCATTCAACCAGACTGTATTCTTTAGCAAACATTTATTTTAACTTAAGCAACACGTGATTAATAAAGAAACAGGCTTCTTAAAAATAAAAGAAGTGATTCAGTTTAACATTAGCTATACTTTACTCCTCCCCCACCACTGGCTTCAGCTACTGCTAACGGGGCAAACCAGCAACCTTGACCTGCCCTTAAAACATTAAAATATAACACACTCAAAACATATATATACGCAACTTCTACTCTCAAAGAGCGACCTCGTAATGTCTATATTTTCTTTACTCTGATCTGGGAGAAGGAAACGCAGCTTTTGCTGTGGAATTTTCCCTCTGTGCTTGCAGCTGTGACTGCGTACTTTAAAAAGCTAACTTAAACACAAAATAAACAATTAACATATAGCATGTAACGTTAACGATCGCCACTCCGTTAAGTTATTAAAGCAGTATTAAAAAACGCAAACTGGTTAACGTACCTTTCCAAATTATTAAATATAATTTTCCTGGATGTGCGCAATTCAGCAGATGAGCTAAGAGTGCTAACAAACCAGCTGGCTACTAAAGCCTGTATTTTTAATGCTTAACAGCTTTAACGAATCAAACGCGGTTTTATTAATGCTCACATTAGATGAACAACGACACAATCTTTTTGTTTTGTTTAATTATTATGGATCGAATACTGCTGGAAGCAACAAACTAGCGTTAACCAAAAAAAAGGGCGACATCATAAAAGTTGCAGGACGTCGAATTAAACATCCAAATTAAATCAACATATTTCCAAAATACACTGCATAAAACTGTCCAAAAAACACAAAACCTCATATTTAAACGCTGTAACGTTACATTCATAAACTCGACTTTTATGCTTGTAAACACGTTAGTAAAGATACTTACTGTACTGAAACCGACTGCAATGTCACTTCGGTGCCATTATGTGAAAGCAGGAGATCAACGTTCAAGAAATGTCACCGCACAGACATGCGCTTTGATTTTTTTGACATAACGCAGACAGTAGAAACTATTTATATAAACCCTGAAATTGTGAAACTGTCGTGCAAACAAAACTGCAAAACATTCAACCGTGCCTCGTCTTAGATACCGCAGATACGCTGCTGAATACATGTATCTAGCTTATATGGTGAAAATCACAAAGATACACACGAACGGACCGCAAAACTCACCTCTTTTAGTTTAAAGTGCAGTAGAGATGAAATGAAAGCAAACAATAAGGCTGTAGAAATTCAACACATTTGCAGAGTCTAGGAGGGGAAATATTTGTCCTGTTCGATCGCCATTTTCTTCTCTTGCGTTCATGCATTCATCCTTAACTGCAGGAAGAGCTCAAGCGCCGCTCTCTGAGCACTTCCTCGAACTCTACACAGACACACTCACCTCCAAAATGGTGGCCACATACAAGGCAGCGTTTCAAAACCTAGTTAGTTGACTACCTCACGACCACTTTTGGGCTTCGCAGACACGTGCGGTATTTTTTTGACATCATAGGGAATTTTAGAAGCATGGTTGTAAAACAGATATGACGAGTGATGCGTGAGCTTAGCTGATTTTAATGCCAAAATATGCTGTCTAGGTAGGCAAAGGACTATGCTTTGAAACAGAGCCACATAGTTGGTGGTTAACCGAGACTCATGGTGGCTTTCTTTGCTCTTTGCCATAGTGATATATAAAGTAAAATTTTGGAGGAAAAAGTAACTGGGTTATAATGAGAAAATTATCACCTGACAATAAGAAAATAGTTCAAAAGAATTCATAATAGAAATGGACAGATAATCCAAAATAATATCAAGGAATATTACAAACAGACAGTTTGAGAAAAAAAATTGTCATGTTGAAACAGCCATACAATTAAAGGAAAATTGGGTAATATCACACATTACACCCTTCTCTTCACTCTCTGAGGCAGAAGTCTCCAAACTCATCCTTTCTAATCATTCTTCTTGTCCACTTGATCCTATTCCATCTCATCTCCTTCAAGCCATTTCTCCTGCAGTTGTACCTGCACTCACTCACTTCATTAACATAGCAAACAAAGCAACTTTACAGAAAATTACGTATTTTTAATATTTAGTAGTAGCTTATAAGTGGTGGCTGTCAGTTTGTGCGGTACAAAACCACCCCTGGCTCTGCACGCCTTTACCTAAATTCATTACTTCAGATTTATGTGCTCTCTAGAAGCTTGCATTCTGCACGTGAACGGCGCTTGATTGTACCATCCCAAAGAAGCACAAAGTCACTTTTACGGACTTTTACATTTAACATTCCCTCCTGGTGGAATGACTTGCCCAACTCATTCCGAGCAGCTGAGTCCTTAGCCATCTTCAAAAATCGTCTAAAAACACATCTCTTCCATTTTATTTGACCCTCTAACTCTAGCACTCTCTATTCTAATTCTATTCTTTAAAAAAAGACCTCTAACACTAACTTGCTCTATTCTTTTTCTATTCTATCGGTTTTCTTTTATTGACTGTAGACTTGTTATAGCACTTGTATATCATTGCTCTTGTTGTTTTTGATTGCTTTCATTGTCCTCATTTGTAAGTCGCTTTGGATAAAAATATACAATAAAAGTACATAATATATGCTAAATCAATTGTATTGGTTTCAGACTGTGCAGAAGTGACTTTAATGCCACTCAGATGACAACAAGAAGTCAAATACTAGCATTTGCTTTCATCTCAAACTGTTTCACTTTATTAAATCTAACCCATTTATGATCCTATTATAAGTATGCATTTCTCAATAATATTGTGTTCTAATGGATGCAATATATACAATTTATTTGTATATTAATTTGTAAATTATATATTGTACCCAAGTAGGCCTAGTTTGACATTCTGAGTGTCAAAGTATTATGAATTTGTATTATTCAGAACCTTTCTGTAAATAAACTATGATCTAAAACAATTTTAGACAAAACAGATCCCTCATTGTTCAGTTGTTTGTTTACAGTGAATACCTTCACTTTTGTGAAAAAATCTTTCAGCACAAGGCAAAAACACCAACCAAGTGCAAACTAGGAAAACCTAAATAAATCTACAACAATATAGACACAGCCAGCTTTTAGTCTGGAATTTGCCTGCGTTTTCACTTTGAAGACAAAGCAGTGACATACAGTTGAAAACGGCTCGGCTACGCCGTCCTTTTGAAGCGTTCATTCTGCCTCACTCATCAGGAATCACACAGAAGTGGCTACCGATTGAACCGGCTTCAAACAGAAAACAACCTGTTTTACATGTAGAAACTAAAACAGGATATTCAGATTTTTATGTCAGGTCCCATCATTTACATAACATTTTATTTTGAGTGTCATTGCACAATACTAAAAACACATTAGCAGGTAGAGCCACATTCCTTTGAGCTCATGGTACAAGTTACAGAAATTTAGCATTTTTTGAAAGATGTTGCAAAATGTTGCAATTGCTTATATGAAACCATAGCAGAATAAGCCTTTTGCAACTTCAAACATTAATTACTAATTTTTTTATTGTCCAGTTATACAGCTCTTTAATATGGTTATGCATCTTTTTAAACTAATCATATCCTATCATATTCATTCCAAATATAATATATAAGGCATATTTTGTCTGTTTCATCACAAATATAATGAAAAAAAAAAAAAAAAAGCATAGTGCTTGGGACAGCTCAGGCCTTCTGCGTTTGTGGTATTGAGAATTAATTTTGTATGAGGCATGAATGTTGATGGTCAGCAGAGGTCTGAGGCCAGCTGCTTGAGAGTGAGTTTGCTGCAGTAGGACAAGGGTCAGTTTGGTCAGGACAGTGGGCTGCTCTCCCCCCTCTCAGACCGATGAGAGCAAGCGGAGCCTGGGAACGCAGGCAGATGCATTGTGCTCGGGCAGACAGGGCAGAAAGAGGGGAACAGCTTTGCATGACAAATACATGGCTGGCTTTATATTATGAAACTTTGGCCTGCTCCCTTATAGCTCCACTGCCCTGTCCATGAACAGTTTTTATCCCCTATAGCAGCCAGTAGTTGTTAATGAAGGAACAACAATATGCAGAAAGAAGGGCATGGCACAGCCAGAAAAATGAAATGAAATGAAAATAAAGGGGAACGTTACAACTACTTACTTCATTTCTTCATAACACTACACAGGTGTGCCAAGTAAATACTTACTTATACCCATGTGACATGACTACCTGGAACTGACAAAATGTCAAAAATAAAAGATGTTTTGTGACCAGCATGACCATTGTCTTCACAGCAGCTCCAAACCAACAGAGACCACCACAAACCAGTCTGAAACATCTTTTACATTCATACTGGTCCAAAACGAGTGAAATTAACTGCAAGAGCAACTAGCAGGAATTTTAAGCAAATGCATTAGTATTTTACTGAAAAAAAACCCCACATACTATTTGAATATAATCTGCTTACCTGACTTTCACGAATTTATCGCCATACGATCAGCTTGAGACTTATGAGATACACTATGTTAGCTGAAATTCTAAGATTTGGAGAACTGACAAGACAGAAATATACAAAGCCAGTGACTGGAGAGATGAGTGGAGCTCATTGGGTGCCCTAATGATGGCTCGCTCTCCCAAGGCTCTTCAGATAGTGGTCTGTAGCCCTCACGCCAGCTCTAATGAGCAGACTGCTCATCTTCCACTGCCATCCATCATACCTTCCAGCGGAAAACTCTATGGTCTTCTCACATCAGCAACCACACATGAAAGAGGCCTGGCCACTTTAAAAGCAAAGATCTTAATCTTGCCACTTCACACAAGATCCTAATTCACAGACAGAAAGAAAACGGCCACTTTCACCTGAATCCTTTTAACTCTGAACACAAGTAGCAGCCAGTAAGGAAATAAGCGAACAGCAGCACCATACTGTAAAAAATATCAGGATCTGTACAACATCTGTAGTTGCCAGAAATGAGACATAAAAATATTGTGACAGTGTTTCAGATATTAGGAAATGGCATATTATTGCATGTGCATTTTACTACTTAAAACTCCTACATTTAATTACATTAATGAACTACATTAAAAAATACATCCATTGTCAGAAGGGGTTATTTATGTTCTGCAGGACAACAAATTCCTCCATCTTCCAACTTTAAAAATGTATGAAGGTCTAATAATGTGTCTCACTTTATCTTCTATTTATCTTTTATTGCATAAGAGTCCAGCAGAGCGTGTGCATTATTTGGAGCCAGGAACTTGGCAGGGTGTCAGGTAGCGAATGGGTCTCCTCTCAAGGTCCTTAATACAATCCATGTGTTTTTATTTTTAATCTAACAAAAGACTCTTCACCACAGGGCAGGCTTCCATGAGAAACACTGTCCGGCATGTAAAGAGGAGGAGCACTGGATCCTCTTGACATGTTAATTGACTTGATTAGCATTAACATTACTGGGATTCCAGAAGGAGCCAAAAAGCTCTACTGTTAACTATTCATTTGGATGCAGTTTGATTCAAACCACCAGGCTGCCAAAGTAAACACAATTTTCATTTTAGATACGTATATTTTCTCTGTCAAATAAAGAGACATAAAACATAAATGGAAACTTAAAGGGATAATTCCAAACCAGAATGACTTATTTTCTTCCAAGGAGCAAAAGAAAATTGTCTGAAGAATGTGTATGATTTTAAAGAAGTATTTTTGCCCGTATAAATGAAAGTCAATGGGGTCCAAAACAAGATTGCACTGGAACCAACTTTTATTATGGCAAAAAAAGGGATGATGACAGAAATGTAATTTTTGGTATAAAGGTCTAAACTGAATTGAGGTCCTACTGTTGTGAAGGGTCAGAAAAATGGGTTTGACTGCAAAAATAATAAATAAAGTTAGGTATAGTGGACCCTGATGTCAGCATGCTTTCATGGTGAAAAATGCAGAGAGAATCTGTGAATTATGAGCTGTAAATCCTGGAAAACAAAAAAACCAGAACTGAGGTTGGTTGGATGTTGCCCTGGCATCTTGCCAAGTGCTCGTTACCACAGAACGTGTGTGCAGTTGGGCCAGCCAATGTGATGCCCGTTGCCGTGGCAACAGCAGAGGAGACTGGCGATGTAATGCATCATAATTCAGCAGACCAACTCAAATCAGTTCACACAGATCCAGTCTATGGGTTGTAAGTGGGGGGTGTGCGCAGGCAGGGGAAATCTGGTACTACAGAAACATATTGCAATGAGACCATCATCTCTCCATGCAGAGTGTCTTTTAACGCTGTCTGCTAGAAACTGAAATATTCATTGTCTTGCACAAACTGTTTTTATTCCAATCTGCATGCAACTGCTTGCCATGGAATGAGGTGACATTAGCTGTCACACATGGGGTACAGTAATGTTCAGCTGTTATGTCAAAAACATATCCAAGATATAACGTACAAATTATATAGCTAATGACTTATATACCTGTAATAATAAAATCTCCATAATCTTCGGGAAGAAGGAGGCGGGAACCGGCGGACAATCAACTGATATTTAATAATGACAAAAGAAATACAAAACAGCGCGTCAGCCCCTCACGGACGACTGACGTGCACAAATAAAAAGCAAAAGACAAACTAAAACCCAGGCCTGGTCCTCTCTCGTCCTTCACTGTCGTCGCTCCTGTTTTATATCCTTCCATCTCCTCCGTGGGACTCAAGACCGGTGGGTCGAACAGGTGTCGTTCATCTCCAATCACTCCACCGCCTCGCTCCTGTTCCCATGGCTCTCGGCCCCGCCCCACTCGTCACAATACAGCTTTGCAATTAAGTACAAATAATTGTTAGGTTTTTTTTCTAAACATAATCCATTGTAACATTATAAATGTTTTACTATCATTTATTTTGATCAATTTAATGCATATTTAATGCATACTTATATCAACAGCTTGGAGATATCTGACCCTTTTGTAGATCTCCCACCGAGACTTCAGTCTCTGGGTACCATAGTGGCATTAGGAGGCCAGACAGGAACACAATGGTCTCACACCAGAGCAGATGTTTCCTAATTACAGTAAGCTCTTTAACGCAACTGCACTCATTACGGGCCAAAAGCTATGATACTCCACTTACAGCAGATTCCAGGGAGATTTGGTGGCTGTGAATTTCCCTTAATGAGCATCTCCACCTCGCAAGCCTTATAATGAGTAGATCCCAGGTATAATCCTGCAGGTAAGATGCTAGCAGATGCCTTGGTTATAAGACATCCCCTTTAACCTCTTCAGCACATGCAAACGAAAGTTGGTAATGAAATATACCCTTATTATCTAGAAAAACATGATTTATAATCAAAGCCTTCTTTTAGTGGATATAGTTAAAAATGTCCGGTCTCATCTGATTTTAAAACTGTTAGAACATCATGATTTTTTTTATCTGCCTATAATTGTGCAAATTGATGTATTATTGTATAATATTTTTTTTAAACTTTCATTACATTAAAGGGTTAGTTCACCCAGATAGCAAAATTATGTAATTAATAACAGAATCAGTTCAGAATCAATCACCAAAAGAATCAGTTCGGTTCAGGCGCTCTGTGTGTCAGTCTGCTTCACTCTGAATTACACATGCGCAGTATCATCAGCTCCTCGATTCTTCTTATCCGGCTCGGCTCGGTGTTCATCTTCAGTTCTCTCTTCACAGCAGTTCAGTCAGTGTACTGTTTGAGTGCATGCATTACTCCGGGTTATTGGTTTGTTTGAACTCAGAGGGAGTGTCAGCCACATTAAAAAAGTTAACAGCTTAAGTCATTTGTGGATTCATGCGTATTAGAGATGCGAACCGTTTAAAACGATTCAGTTCAATTTGGTGAACTGAATGATTCTTTCGCAAACCGGATATCCAGACTGCTTTGTTTTGAACTTTCTCACACAACAGACACGGAAGAGAAGACAATGCTGAATAAAGTCGTAGTTTTTGCTATTTTTGGACCAAAATGTATTTTCGATGCTTCAAAATATTCTAACTGACCCTCTGATGTCACATGGACTACTTTGATGATGTTTTTCTTACCTTTCTGGACATGGACAGTAGACCGTTCACACAGCTTCAATGGAGGGACTGAGAGCTCTCGGACTAAATCTAAAATATCTTAAACTGTGTTCCAAAGATAAACAGAGGTCTTACGGGTTTGGAACAACATGAGGGTAAGTTATTAATTACATTATTTTGCTATCTGGGTGAACTAACCCTTTAAGCCCACACTTTGACTTGGGCCGACTTTAAATTCCACTTGAATCAGCTCTGTGAGCCTGTGCAGGACTATTGATTTTTGAAACATCAACAACATCCATCTGAAATGAACACAAAGGTTTAACCCATAGTGGAAAAACAGCATTGGATTCCTTTCCAGGGATATTTCCACCCCGTGTTTTCTCCAGAGTATTGACATAGTGAGCAGTGATAAGGCCGTACAGAAGAGGATTATTTATTCATGTGAGGGATAAGGTTGCACACCTGCCCGTCTTGACCATGGGTACTGACTCAAAATTATTCCGAGTTAATTTCCTGGCACTGTCAGGATTTCAATAATGCAAAGTCACTAAATCGACTCGCAGGGGTACTAATGTATCTAATGTCCAGTGTTGGGAAGGTTACTTTGGAAATGTAATAGGTTACAGATTACAAGTTACCCTGTTTAAAATGTAATAGTAGTGTAACTTTTTCAATTACTTTATTAAAGTAATGTAACTAATTACTTTTGAGTACTTTTTGATTACTTTTCTAAATTTGTGAAAATTAAAGAATAATAAATAAAAGCATATACATCAACTTAAATACAGTTATCTAATAAGCATGTGACGTATTCTGTGTAATAAACTCCTGAAACATTGGTGTTTTTTTTTAACTGCTGTTTCTTTGTATATGATGATAGTTTTCTCAAAATAAGTAAAATGCACATGAAGTGACACAGAGCAGTTCTAGAAATTATGTTTATGTGCTCGTGTACTCCTATATTGAGGCGGCAGAGGTTGAAAACACTGCGAGCTTCAGTAGGCCTATGTGTAGTAAATGAAACCATGTCTTTGCCATTAATTTACAAGAGGGGCGGACTGGGAAAAAAATTCAGACTGGAAAATTCAAACTCATACAAACAAATTCATGGACAAAACTATTTTTTTGTATGGACCTGACATAAAAAAGATTTAAATCTTTAATTTGGGGACATGCAAAATAATTAAAAGATTTCTCCTGAACTGCACCTTCACTTCCATTTTTCTCTTCAGTCTCTTTATTTTGCCCTTTTATCAATCTCTCGTGACTTTAATACTCAAGATTGAACAAAACTATACTTTACAATACAATACCCTACAATACTACAATATTTTTATAGAAAAATCCTAATACTGTACACGAGTCATGTTTTTCCCTTTTTGTTTTTTTTTTTTTTTTTTGCAAATGGATTTGTATTTATTTTTAAATAAATACATTTGTAAAATAATTTTACATTTTTGGTTATCACAGTTAAAAAATAGTAACAATTTTCTCTGGATTTATAGTTAAATATTAAAATGTTAATTTTCGTAAGGGGTTGTGTTGTTGTCTGTCATAGCTCCCCCTAAACCTATAAAAAAAAAATCTGATTTTTTTTTCAGCTAAATTCCTACTGTAACATTACAACAGATAATAATGATGTACTTTATATAGTATTTTGAGTGATGACTGATGAGCAACGTGCTGCTGCTTGATTAAATAAATAAAAAAACAAAGACAAAAAAGCATCTTTACAGATGAAACTGACCTGAAACCCTGAACAGGAGTTCTGCTTCTCTGCTCCAGCTGTGCGCTTCCACACTCCACTCTATTCTCTCTCTCTCGCATTGATTACTCGGAGGCTGATCCAGACTGAACCGTTTGGCGGAGGCGCGGAGAGCGCGCGAGTCATGACTAGACTAACACTTCATGACTTATTAGAGATTTAATTATCAAATGGCGGATTCGCAAATGATCGCTTTAGTACATTCGGCAGGCAATTATACAATAATGATATTAAATAGCGGGCAAAATCGGCTGCCAGGCCACCGGGAATTGTCCCGGTTCTCCCGGTGTCCAGTCCGCGCCTGATTTCCACAGACACGCAGAATTTGCAAGTCATATATTGCATTTTTGGGGCTTTATATTCACAGACACTAGTCGATGTCATGTTTTGATTCAAGTGTACTGACCTACTTTTGATTTAGTCATCCAAAATGTGGCATAATCCGTCCGCGTTAGGCATTTCGTTTTTATGACTGGATTCTACGAACCAGACTGTGTTTCCGCATCCCGGGAATTATTAGGGCGGTATGTCTCAGAATAGTCAGTGCAATTTGGGAAAGAAATCAGTTAAATCTGTATGTGGATGTGTGTAAATATTCAAATGTAATCCCCTTTGTAATCGTAAAAAATTTCATAAGTAACTGTAATTTAATTACTCATTTTTTCTTAGTAACTGTAACTAATTACAGTTACAATAATTTTGTAATTAAATTACGTAACGCCGTTACATGTAACTAGTTACTCCCCAAAACTGCTAATGTTCTACAAATTATCACGCAAGAATAAATACTTAATGTGCATCACATTTATCACGCAATAGACATCAAATATCTGTTTATGCAGACTTCTGCTTTATAATGCTTGTGAAGTGCTAGTCAGAAATGGGACAGTGGTAGATTTGCGGTTTACGTACAAGCAAAAACAAAGACTGAGGAGGCAGACAATCAGACAAGATGCCTGCTGGGCATCACAAACTGTTTTCTGTCAACTCACTTTTCTCAACCCGCAAGCCAAACAAAATCAAACACTCACTGCAGTACGGCTGTCAACCTTTAAGACCCTGCAGCACATCAGCAGCCAATTAGCCTGGAATGCTCCATTCTCAGTTGGTATAGAGAGACAACACGGCATATCTGAATTCAAAGTATATTTAATATTTTTTTAAAAGCTGAAATGTTTTTAATCAACACTACGTAAATTTTTTCTATATCTATATCTATATCTCTATCTATCTATCTATCTATCTATCTATCTATCTATCTATCTATCTATCTATCTATCTATATATATATATATATATATATATATATATATATATATATATATATATATATATATATATATATATATATATATATATATATATATATATATATTGGGAAGTCAGGGCCTAATGGTTAGAGAGTCGGACTTGCAATCGAAAGGTTGTGAGTTCGAGTCTCGGGCCAGCAAGAATTGTGGGTGGGGGAGTGCATGTACAGTTCTCTCTCCACCTTCAATACCACGACTTAGGTGCCCTTGAGCAAGGCACCGAACCCCCAACTGCTCCCCGGGCGCCGCAGCATAAATCGCTGCCCACTGCTCCGGGTGTGTGCTCACAGTGTGTGTGTGTGTTCACTGCGTGTGCGCACTTCGGATGGGTTAAATGCAGAGCACAAATTCTGAGTATGGGTCACCATACTTGGCTGAATGTCACGTCACTCACACTCATATATATATATAAATAAATGCCTACATGTCATAATGGATAGTCATTGCATGTATCAGAATTAGGCTATTTGCTCACACACGAGCAGCTCTGTTTCATCTCGGAGACACGTTCTGTCTTTGCGCTTGCCAAATTCCGCCGTGTAAATAGCAAATCCGTCATGGCACGAGCACAACTGGCTCTTAAAGGGAATGGAAGATGAGACTCTGATTGGTTTATTGCATGTTACGCCCAAAAAACACCCATTACTCATTAAGAGAATAGGGACAACCCGTTTAGACCATGCGCCCGGGCGTGCCAACCATTTTTCTGTCGTTAAAATAGCAAAAGTGGATTTGGACATGCCTGAGGGCACTTGCACCATGCACTTTACACTTTGCATTTAAATCGTTAAAATAGGGCCCATAAAGATTTAATTTATGCCTGGTATTAACACACTGACCACTGAAACGTATGCCTGAAGTGTGATTGTTTGTTGAAAGCAGCCAGCTACAAGAGCTTCAGTCTGTTTAATAGGCAATTGCTGTTTCCTAACTACTAAAGCATTTACATGACAAATGTATTGTGGTTCCCTTTCAAGGGAACTTCGAACTGCGTCCTCTGAGGGGACACTATGGGGAACACCTCGTCGTGACCCGTGTCTGAAGCATACTTTGAAAAACGCCAACGTGTTGGCCGGCGACAGCCTCTGACGTCACTACCAGCGCGACTATAAATACGCGCCCGTAGGACCCGTCACTATCTTCTTCGTCTTCAGTTGACTGTTTTGTTTGAAGCGTGCATCTGAGAAACGACCAAAACGGTAAGAGCGATCTATTACTGTTTTCATCATGGCTTCCACTAGCAAGGCGTTTAGACAGTGTGTGCATCCGTGTCAGCGTTATCTGACACCCGATGACACGCACACTCTTTGCGTCTCTTGTTTGGGCGAAGAGCACGCGCGCGATGTCCTTGAGGGGGCGGTCTGCGTGCACTGCGAGCGTTTCTCTCTGAGAAAGCTCCACTCTCGTTTGTCTCTCTTTTCGAGGAAAGAGGGACAGCCATCTGGATCCCGCGGCTCAGGTCCCGCCGTTGCCGAGGCACGGAGGAGAATGAGCTCGTGGGGATCACAAATGGATCTCGCTGAGGAGTTTAGAGAGGGAACTTCCTTTTCACACTCTCTGGCGGCGAACGAGAGCGAACTTCGGGAGGCAGATGTGGTATCATTAACCTATTCTGACACTGAAGTTAGTGCTCTGCTGGGTTCTACCCAGGAAGAGCAGGAGATGTCTGAGAGTGGTGAAGAAGCTGAGGCTGAGCCTTCTCAATCCTCCTGTCCCGCGTATGAGGAGCTGTTAGAGGCTAGAGGACGCAGTGTCTCGTTCCCTCTCAGGGAACCATGGTTACATTCGTAACCTGAGACGTTCCCTTTCAAGGGAACTTCGAACTGCGTCCTCTAAGGGGACACTATGAGAGGATGCCCCATGTAGAAGAGACGCTGGCTTGCTATCTCTCTGTGGGGCAAACATCCTCTCTTAAATCTCCCGCTTTGCCATCTAAGCCCCTCCAAGATACATCCCGCTTAAATGGCAGGTCATACGCGGCAGCCGGTCAGGCTGTGGCTTCACTGCACACGATGGCGGTGCTCCAGGCCTACCAGGCTGACCTGCTGAAGGACCTGGATACAGGTGAGGGCCTTTCACCTGACCAGGTAGCCGAGCTGCGCCGCACCACAGACCTCTCTCTCCGAGCTACCAAGCAGGCCGCCTCCGCCATGGGCAGGTCTATGGCGGCCATGGTGGTGACGGAGAGACATCTGTGGGTGAACCTGGCTGACATCGGGAAGGAAGAAAGGGGGTTTCTTCTCGATGCTCCGGTCTCGCCTTCTGAGCTTTTTGGTACCTCCATCGAGATGGTGGTCGGGAAGTTCAGGGAGGCAAGGGCGCGCTCAGCGGCCTTTAAATCCTTCATTCCACGAAGGTCCAGGTCCGAGCCCGAGCAACTCAGGGGTCCTGGCTCATCTCGATCTGAGGGTCGTAGAGGGGCGCAGAAGGCTAGTGTTGCGGCTCGCGCTCCTCCCCCGCCTAAGGGCAGGGGCAAGAGGAACCGCGGGTCACGGAGCGGTAAGCAGGGTCTGAGGGACGTGATTCGGACGAGGCAGCGTCCTCGCCCGGGTCAGAGCGGTAGTATGACCTAGTAGCTCCGGAGGTTTTTAACCTCTGTTTTTTGTCCTCCCCTGCCTAATTCCCCTGTAGCCACCAGCTTCCACCTGATCGAGGTTAGGTGGACGGTGCTGGTGGTTATATGTCTACTAACAATCTCTGTGAGTTTCCTTACAGTAGCTAGGTGGCCAAAGAATTGGCACAGCACTACAGGGAACTCCATAGATGTCCGGCTAGAGGACGCAGTGTCTCGTTCCCTCTCAGGGAACCATGGTTACATTCGTAACCTGAGACGTTCCCTTTCAAGGGAACTTCGAACTGCGTCCTCTGAGGGGCCGCCTGGCGAGGTGATGCTCCCCTCGCCTAGAAAAGAGGGTTGGAGCTCACCGCTCCCGTGCGATCCAGCGCCTCTGCGATGCTTGGGAACCTCTCTGTACACACGCTTGCCTGTGTACTTTCTCAAAGCCACATAATGGTCAGTGTGCACGTTAACGCTTTGCGCACTGTCTGAGATCCACGTAAAGTGGTAAGTGTGCACGCAAGACTCTGCGCACTTTCTGAAATCCACATAAAGTGGTAAGTGTGCACGCAAGACTCTGCGCACTTTTCTAAAATCCTGTATGGTAAGGGTTACGCGCTCCGCTTCGTTCCCTTTCTTGGGATGATTCGCCCCCGGTGTTCCTTGGGCTTCATCCAACCAGTGTGTATTTGTTATGCACCTCAAGCATCGCTTCCCTCAACATGAGGGGCTGGGTGGTCTCCCTGGAGATTTGGCTCCCACATACTGTGCGTCTCCACTAAATAGCATATTGTGGTTTTCAGATAGTAGGCTTCACCAGGTCTCTCTGAAGGTGAGCTCCCACGTTCGGTGGTCGCCAGGTAGTAGGCCTCACCAGGCCTCCCTGGAGATTTAGCTCCCACATACTATGCGTTTCCACGGAATAGCATGTTGTGGCTTTTTTCAGATAGTAGGCTTCACCAGGTCTCTCTGAAGACGAGCTCCCACATACTGTGGTTGCCAGGTAGTAGGCCTCACCAGGCCTCCCTGGAGATTTAGCTCCCACATATTGTGCGTTCCACTAAATAGCACATTGTGGTTTTCAGATAGTAGGCTTCATCAGGTCTCTCTGAAGACGAGCTCCCACATACTGTGGTTGCCAGGTGGTAGGCCTCACCAGGCCTCCCTGGAGATTTAGCTCCCACATACTGTGCGTTCCACTAAATAGCACATTGTGGTTTTCAGATAGTAGGCTTCATCAGGTCTCTCTGAAGACGAGCTCCCACATACTGTGGTTGCCAGGTGGTAGGCCTCACCAGGCCTCCCTGGAGATTTAGCACCCACATACTGTGCGTTTCATAAAGAAAATACGAGCTCCCGCGATTTGTGGTTGTCAGGTGGTAGGCCTCACCAAGCCTCCCTGGAGTTGAGTTCCATATTGCTTTCAGTTTCCACTGAGGTGGTTATCTGGTAACAGATAGTAAGCCTCTCTAGGCCTCTCTGTAGATGAACTCCCACATATTGTGGTTATCAGGTAGCAGGCTTCACAGGCCTCTCTGAATGTGAGCTCCCACATACTGTGGTTGTCAAGTAACCTTTCAGTACACACGCTTGCCTGTGTACTTTCTCAAATCCACGTAAAGTGGTAAGTGTGCACGCAAGACTCTGCGCACTTTCTGAAATCCACGTAAAGTGGTAAGTGTGCACGCAAGACTCTGCGCACTTTCTAAAATCCTGTATGGTAAGGGTTACGCGCTCCGCTTCGTTCCCTTTCTCGGGATGATTCGCCCCGGTGTTCCTTGGGCTTCATCCAACCGGTGTGTACTTATTGTACACCCCAAGCCCCCTCAACTTGGGGGGGCTGTGTGGGCAATTCTCGGGTAGTTCAGCAGCACCCCCCCTTTTCTGAAAGGGTCACCTATGAGCATGCTGCTCGGAGCTCGGAGTCTTCCTCTCTTGGGAGACTGATTCCCGGTTCTTCAGAGCGCTCCAGTACCACATACTGTTTGAGACGCTCTGTGAGAGCAGGCATCCTGCTGAGGCAGGGGCTGAGGCCTCCAATTGCTCTGCTCCCGGGCCATTCTTCTACGAGCTGCTCTGACAGAGTCCCACGAGAACCCCTCCTTAGAACAGTATTTTAAATCCATGTTATGGTAAGTGTGCACGGGAGTCTTTGCGCACTTTCTAAAATCCACATTGTGGTAAGTTCGCACGCTAGTCTCTGCGTTCTTTCTAAAATCCCTAGATGGTAAGGGCTTCGCGCTGCTGCTTCGTGCCCTTTTCTTGAGTTGGTTTAAGCCCCGTTCATCTTGGGCACCACTCCACCTAGGTATCCTCGGATACCTATCTAGAACAGGGCGCCGCTACTAGAGTGCTGTAGGGACAGCCCTTTTCGGCAGGTTTTTGCGAAAGCTAGCAGTAGCCCCTGTGTGACAGGCAAAGACTTGGTAGAGGAAAGTGCCAGGCTCTTAGCCGTATCCCTTTAAAGGAATCTCCGTGATTCCAAGCCTTTAGCTCTACCCCGGGCCAAGGCCCTACAGGATAAGTTGGGTATGTAGCTTAGGCCTTTGGCCGTAAGGGATAATGTCATAAGGCAGCCGTCAGACCGTCCCAGGGGCGACTCCCGGTGAAGAGAAAAGCGGTAGAGTTGGTACTTAGTGTTTGCCATGATTCTGGTCTGCACTCCCCTCAGCATGGCGGCGTGGGTATACTGTTCCCCATAGTGTCCCCTCAGAGGACGCAGTTCGAAGTTCCCTTGAAAGGGAACGTCTCAGGTTACGAATGTAACCATGGTTCCCTGAGAGGGAACGAGACACTGCGTCCTCTAGCTCCCTGCCATGCTTCGGACGCAAGCTTCACGAAGAAGATAGTGACGGGTCCTACGGGCGCGTATTTATAGTCGCGCTGGTAGTGACGTCAGAGGCTGTCGCCGGCCAACACGTTGGCGTTTTTCAAAGTATGCTTCAGACACGGGTCACGACGAGGTGTTCCCCATAGTGTCCCCTCAGAGGACGCAGTGTCTCGTTCCCTCTCAGGGAACCATGGTTACATTCGTAACCTGAGACGTTAATTATAAATGAAGCAAATCATTAGATAATTACCCTTCCACAAATACCGCCTCCTTTTTTAGGAATGGGGGGTCATAATAACCCACAAAGAGTACAATATACAGCACACTAGAGAGGCAAATGTTAATTTATTAAGTATAGCTCTGCTTGGCTGTAAATAAACCTGTGATAATGAAACAGCTTTAAGGAGCCTCCTCCGTCTGCCCTCCATTTGATTGTCTTTTCTCTATGATATCTGTTTCTCTTTTTGTTTTCTTTTGTTTTGATTGGCTTGATTGATCACGTTCTGTTTTGATGTCCACAGGCTTCTGGCTGTCTGTTGGGGCAACCAGACTGACTACACTGAAGGAGGATGGCACTATGAGTGACAGTATACAATGTGAGATAGATGAGGATCTATCACTTTTCTACACACATACACACAGAGTTAGAAGTTATAGAGTCTATGCTACACAGCAGTGCAAAAACCTCTCAAAGGAACATGTTTTATACCAGTGGGATGGAGCTCATATGTCTTGTATGACAAGGACTGCAGGATGTCTCACAACAGTACGGCTAAACAAAATGAAATCATTTGATTTTTTTTTTGAAAGCATAGTGGATTTAAAAAAGAGTTGCTTATATTTGTTTCTAATTAAACAGGGTTTTATTTATTTTTTCATTCGAAAATTATATTATCAGAAAAGCAATTTGAGTGAAAAGTTAAAAATGTTAAAGGGGTCATATGATGTGTAAAGAAGATCTGTAAAGTTGCAAAGGCTAAAGTCTCAAATCCAAAGAGATATTCTCAATAAAAGTTAAGAGTCAACCACTCTTACCTAAAATGGCTCATTCTAACACGCCCCCACATTTCTACGTCACGATGTGGGAAGATTTGCATAACATCACCTAGGGCTGGCTTTCAAATGGAGCGGCACTTAAAGGGTTAGTTCACCCAAAAAGGAAAATTATGTCATTAATAACTCACCCTCATGTCGTTCCAAACCCGTAAGAGCTCAGTTCATCTTTGGAACACAGTTTAAGATATTTTAGATTTAGTCTGAGAGCTTTCTGTCCCTCCATTGAAAGTGTGTGTACGGTATACTGTCCATGTCCAGAAAGGTAATAAAAACAAAGTAGGCCATGTGATATCAAAGGGTCAGTTAGAATTTGTTGAAGCATAGAAAATACATTTTGGTCCAAAAATAACAAAACCGATGACTTTATAACAGCTTAAGTCATTTGTGGATTAATGCGTATTGGAGACGCGAACCGTTTCAAACGATTCAGTTCGATTTGGTGAAATGGTTCAAGAAGATCCGGTTACATTGAGTGATTCGTTCGCGAACCAGATATCACAACACTGCAGTGTTTTGAACTCGCTCACAACAGACTGGAAGAGTCTGGAAGACATTGCTGAATAAAGTCGTCGTTTGAGCTCTGGCATGAAGTGTTTGATGTAATCAGACTGAACAGGAAAAAGAACCCAAACAAATGATTTTGAAAGTAGGATGAGGACATTCTTATTCTCCATGGGGAAGAGTTATTAAGTTAAAAAGAAGAAGGAGTGCAGAAGTTATACAAACAATGTGAACAATGTGAATTTATAATTTTTTTTTTTTTTACAATTATTTTAGTTTTAATTGTTTTAAATCCATTGTATAAATGTATAATGGTCTTACAGACATCATAATCAAATGTAGAATTATAACTTTTCATTTATGTGTAAATCTGTAGAGCTTTAAATCTAAATCTAATTTAAGTATTAACCCTTTAATCTAAGTGGTAACTTTTACCAGTCACATGGGATCTCCGTCAGGTGTCAGGCTCACTCATAATCTTTCACTAGTCTGGACCTACTAAGCGGCCATTTGGCAGTCATTTGAACTATAGTGCTATTAGATTTATTAGGTCACAGCTGTGGTACTGGACAATATTTTGATGATGACACATTTCCATTTGAACTTGTTTTTCATTTTTGAGTTGACTATCCCTTTAAGCATCGTTAGATCTATGTTACAAAACCAGTTCAAGACAGTATTGTTATGTTAACTAAAACTATTGAAAAAAAAAATTCTGTAAATGATTTAAAGCTGACAAAATAAAACGAAAACATGACATGAAAAATTTTGTTGCCTTGGCAACTATCTGAAATGCAATAAGGTGAAGCACTAAAATCACTAAAAACTCAGCCATTTTGAAATAAAAAACTAAAATAGCTACAAATACTAAAACCTAAACTAAAATTAAAACTTAAAAGATAAAAAAAGATTATTCAAAATAGTAATAAGTACTACCATAGTATATAAATAATACTAAAACAGCACACACTGGCTAAAGTTTTTTTTTCTAGGTTAAATAGATGTCTTCAGTGATTCTTAGTGATGCAGACAAGCCCAGGTCATTCACTCAACAGCAAGCCAGTGGCAACAATACCTGACACAAACACCTTCACCTACCAAAACATTTCCATTCTCTGGAAGCCTTTTATATAACAATTCATCCAACTGAGTTCAGTGAAATCTAATGCAAACGTAGTTTCTTTATTGAAATGGACCCTATTGAAGAGTCAATCTTAAAAGGAGAGTTCAGCAGAAATTCAGTAATTTCCCTTCACAATAGGATGTCATCAGCTTCTCTGGGACAGATTGCTGGAAAACAATAAAATGCTCACACCAAATTTAGCAAATTGGAGAGAAAACCAACTC